>NW_023998422.1:3828585-3891544 GCF_014805625.2 Glossina fuscipes
AATTCAATTAATTTATTTTTTTTTATTTACATTAAACTCTTATTAAACAATATACATTTTTTATTATATTCACATATTGGCTTTAGCACGCGTTCAACAACCGTAACACATTACGTTTAATAACAAACTGAAACTAAAAATCATATACAATCATCACTTGGCATAGTTTAGTTTATCACCAGCAAACAGAATCAGTAGATTCGCACGAATCACACGAGTAACTCGGCGTTTTCTGTCTTCTTTTTTTAATTTTTTTTTTTTTTTTATCAAAACATCGCAGTGTTTTGAAAAAGAAAGTGAACGAGATAGAGAGAGAGAGAGAGAGAGAGAGAGAGAGAAGACGAAGAAATGAGAAGATTCTGTTCTAGTGGTGGATAGCAGATAACTTATTATGAGAGAGTTTAAGTCCAATCATAATAAGCACAATAATAATGATTGTTGTGTGATGAAAAGATGATAAATAAAAGGCAAACTTTGTGTGTCTTTAGGTTAATAGGGATGTGAAGTGAAAGTAAGCTCACATATAAATTCGAACAGTTTGTGTTTACAAGAATAACACTTCTCGTATAGAAAAAAGGAATTTTTTAACTTAATCAGTAAGCAAGTACTAACTAAATATCCATCAAATAATACTTTTCGAAACATTTCTTTATTTATTTTTGCTATTGAGTATTGCGGACGTACTTATATTGTATTGCATCTTTTTTTTCTATTATGCAGTTAGTAATAGTTGGTCCAAAAATTAGGACATGGATCGTCCAAGTCATGCTATAAAAAGCCTTGCAGTCAAATTTTTCTAATTTGCGCTTAAAAATGTGTCCGATTCACTCGTTTTGGGTTGCTGGATACAATCATTTTAGTTATCGAATAGCATGCTACCTAACTTTCCGGTGCCATGAGCACGTTTCTCGTCCTTGATGCGGGATAAATGAAACTGCTTTTTGCTTTGAAAGTGCATTTTTTTTAGAAACAGTTACTGCACGTCGGTCATGCTTGATTATTTCTTATTAACCGCCTTACACGCCACTTACTCATAGCTAGTAATTGAAGCGAGTACTTTTCTCGCTTTTTTCTTTTTTAACAAACATCAATCCCTGAGGCGATGCCACCAGTACGCACAGCGCGGTGAAGGCCAGAAAGAAGTAGGGAAGTAAAAATAGACAAAGGAGTGCCCGCAGCCTGTAGCAGCTGCATATCGGTAAGTCCGAAGTCTTCATTGACCGAGCACTCACTACAAGTTTACTGTGAACCCTGAACGCCGACTTGTTAATCGCGACTGTTATCTACTCACCTATACGGCAGCCTACTCGTTACAGATGGTTTAATGCAGCAATCTTATATCCCACTTGATTTCAAACTACATTGACTTCGAGGTCTTGGCAAATCTCTATCTATCTTTCCAAAGATTGTTTGCCTACAGCGAGGAGCATCTCGAACAAGGAAAACTTCAAAACGAAGTAAATCCTTCCATACTTTTTACTTTTGATAATCTATTCGTCTAAGAAGAACAGCTAAAATCGTTCTTTATCTTTCGCTTTAGAATAGAATTCTAAACTTATTGGAATAGAATTCGCATTTTAACTATAATTCGACTGATCTTTACGATGGTATGTGTATACAAGCTTTGAGTGTAAAAATTTCAACAAATCCCTACATCTGTCAACCATTGTTGGTGAACTTTGATGAACTAGAAATAAATAATCTTTAGATCAGTATGTGCTGTCTACATCTATTATATTTGTTAAAATCATTTTATTAAAATTTTCTTTGATGTATAAATAGTATTAGCAGATCTTTACCCTAGGAGCCTAAGCAAAGATGACTTTCAAATTTTTCGATCATAAATGTTTTAATATTAGCTAAAGCAACTATAAGCGCTAAGGTTGAGATGACAAAACATTTTTATACCTTACATTATATTAAGATTGAGCCGATTTAGGACTTGAGATAAGGCCACGAGACGGACAGACAAGCTTAAATCGATTTATAAAGTGATCCTGATTTTTATTTTCTTGTATTCAACCTACAAGCCGTCATTTATAAGATTTTTTTTATAAGGAAACAAAGCGGTTGGGACCGCTTTTCCGACCACTTCCTATTTAATGACTATTTTGAAAAATCATAAAACGAATAACTGTAAGATGGTGTAGGGTATATTGAGACGGGATAAGATCCGCTACAGTACTTTTACTTGGTTTAGCATATTTGTGAGTAAAACGAACAAGATCTGGCAGATCTGCATGTTCAGATAATAATTGTGAAACATTCGTTTGTAAATAGAATAAAATTAAGAAAATTTAGGAAAAATTTATTTTTAAAATTAATTAATAAATAAATTATTTAAACTTTTTTCAATTTTTTTTTTTTTAATTTTAAATATTTTTTATGGTATTTTTCTAAAAATCGCAAAAACATCGCTTGAAGTTAAAAGCATGCGCCTAAACTCTCACTCCTCTATCAATCTTCTTATGCTGTTCTCTCATTAAAACTGCTCTCTTGCGAGCTCTCTTTGGCTCATATCGTTTTAATGCAATGAGAACTTACCACTTTGCCACTGATAAGCACTGATAACACTTACGTTTATAGTTATGTTTAAGTAGATGTAAACAACACGTGCACCTAACTGCATAAGTATAGAGCTCTTCGCAAAGCACAATTAAGCACAATTATTTTAAACAATCATTAACAGCATTTTTTTTTTCTCTTTACTTATTGTTGTTGTTTTATGTATGCACTTAATACATAAAGAAAAAAAAAAAAACAGAGAAAAATATTCATAGCGAATCATAAAAAAAAAGAGAATAAAAATAATGAAAAATATTGCAAGTGTGGGTGCATTGTTTATCATTTATCACAACAACAAAATAAATAATTAGTCATTAAATAAGATTATGTTGACTGGCCCTTCTTTATATCATTACATACTCAGTTGGAAGTGTTGTCGTCGTTTGTAAGCGTTGTTTATTTATTTATTTATTTAGTGTTTTTTTTTTCATTTTTTTTTTTTTTTTCCTTTTTATGACGACTAATTATTTTTGCTGTAGTTTTTGTCACATGCTCTTGTGCCAGTTTTTGTCATTACTTAATAAGTGGCTCATTAAATAATCAGGTTAGTAATTAATTAAGGATAGTTTTTGAAGTCATTTATTTATTAAAGTGAAAAGAAGGACATGGGAAAAATAATTATTGCGGAATAGATAACAAAGCGATTTTGAACTTTACGAAATTTTCGTACTAGTACTTGAAGAATGTTCATGATTAAAAATGCTTAGACTATGTAAGTGAAGAAGCAAGTCAAGTATTTACAAGAAATGAATTTACACTTTCGCATAGCAAAGGCTGATGGTTGAAACGGAAAAACATACTTTAATAAATGATTGGTTCTTGTGATGAGTGAGTAATAATTCTCATTAAAGTTTACAAATTTTTCAAATTATCTCAACTTATCTCATCCTAAAAATATGCCATTCAAAGTATGTTTAAGCTAACATAATTGAGGGATGATTACGCAAAAAATGATAAGCAATTAGCTGAAGGAGAAATGGAACAATAATTTTAGAATAGAACAAGAAAATATAATCCTCGAAGGTATCTGGAAAATATGACATAACAGCAATTAAATATTTAACTTTATTAAAGGAGCTCTCCATCTGCCCTTTAAAAACAACAAAAGCCAACAGTCTAAATGTCACTTTGAAGCCTAGAGTTTATTTCTTTATTCTAAATGGATTATCATAATAATAATAAGAATTCTTAAAAAATTTTTTAAAGATTTATGCTTTACCATACCCGTTTCAACTTACACTGTAAGAAAAGAGACGAACGAAAGTAATTAAGCATAAATGGAATTTCGCTGCACACCAAACAAGGATCAATTGGAAATTCATGCAAAGGTTAGGTTGGCTGCTGTCCATCAAGCTTTTATAAGCTTTCCTACAAGTAAAGACTAACGTTACACTGAGGGTTCAATCGGTTAATGCAAAGATCGAGATCGAGATATAATCCTTAAATCACGGATTGTTGATTATGAAAATCCTCGGATCCTTCGGTTCGGTTGACATATGAATCCGAAAATGATTCGAGTTATTGAAAAAATTTATACAGAAACAAAATAGAGAAAAATGAACCGGCATAAACATTTACATTACGTATGCAATTGTGGTTTACAAAATTGACAGTAAGATGAATATACAAAGAGAGGAAAATGTAATTTTGTATACACATTTATATCCACACTAGGATGTTATCGGCAAGCCCGGTGTTGATGTGCGGAAGCCTGAACCGCATAGCCTATGCTGACCCACGGATTCTGAATGACAATACCGGAAAAATCTGGATATCGGGCATCGCTGAACATGGAGTAACAACACAAAAATGGAACTCTGCTGGTTCAAAGCTTGAAAATGGCGGCCAATACATGCGATTCTAGATTTCAAGAGGCCATACATATAACCTAACGACCATAGAAAACGTTTATCGAAAACTTTGCAAATAATACCGTCGCCCCATTGTTCCAAAAAACGCCCACTTCCAACATCGAGGAATCGCAACAAACTATTTATACTTTTTCCTAAAATAATATTTCTGAGATTTTTTAATATCCCTTACAACTAAATGAAATTTAATAAAAGGATTTTTATCGAAAAATTTATACGAAAATATCTACGCACTCAAATTTACATATCGGAATGAATTTGCTATTGAACCGTAGTCATGAGCACATAATTCTCAATATAATGCTGCATTCGTTGTACTAAAGCACAAAAAAAGCTTACGATACGAAAGAAGCCATGCAAAGGCGTGCAATATAATACATTCATGCAATATACATACGTACTTACATATATACATGCATATATACATCCATGCATTAACACATATTTATGCATATTTAGAATACATGTTTTTTTCTGAGAAAAACTAAAACAAGGCAGCTAGGAAGAAGCGCAAAGGAAAAGTATTTACAGTCGATGCAGAGAATTGTGATTGAATAAATAAATTCAATAAGAAATGTTAGTTTTAATGCTTAAATGCTTGCGTATATATGCAAGACATATTTATGAATATACGCATACATTTAATGCATTGAGTTAAATTGATATAAATATGTTTGCTACAATATATCATTTGTAACGTTCAATAGCAGAAATAGGCAAAATATAAAATAAACCTAACTCCAGTAACAGACGTTGAGCTCTTGAATTCAATTAATCCAGCTTGTGGCACTTTCTGCTTTTAATTTGTTTGTTTGGAGAATTCCATTGTCTCGAAATTAATCTTAACAAGGTCGAGAAGAGATAAATCTCTAGGAGAGAGTTTAATTCAAAATTCAATCCTAATTTTTCAATTTATAATTGGCTTTTAAGCGCATCCACTCGACCTCATTTCTTTTTAACTGCCACCGTGTTACACATAAGTGATCGGCCGCCTTATTTGTAAGAAAAGAAAAACAAACAGAAAAATTATATTCGGCCAGGACGGAATCTTTTATACCCATCATCGCTTAATATTGATCGGCAATATGTAGACTGCAGCTGAAGCTTCAGTGCTGCAAGTGGTTTCATGAAGGATTGAAATTTTAATGTTTTATGATATCGATTAGGGGCGGTTGACTTTTCCTTTTTTGTGATAATACCTTTTTATCTTTGTATCTGTTTTGGTTTATAAGTAACGTGTGAAAAAAAGCAAATTTTGATTATTTTTGAAAAAAGAGAAAATCTCAAGTTATGGTATGTGGTATGTGGTGGTCGTATCCCTTCACCGATTTGGCCGAATTTGATTATCAAGCTGGAGGCAAGAATGTGCAACCTTTGCGCCTAATTTATGAAAGGCAAACAGACAGACAGAAGAGTATAAAAGCAACGCAAATGAATATAAAAACATAAAAATGTGATCTGATGTCAGTAGGCAAAGAAAGGAAAGATGCCTTTGCTTAAAAATATTGATGCCGTTTGTGTTTTCTCTGATTGCTGAATATGGGAAGTTTACTAGTCAAGGTCTGTCATGTCACCTGGTAGCAGAAGCGACGCAAAATGCACGACTGCTTTCTAATGCCATCCCCTGTGCATGTAACACGGTAAGGGTGGAAAAGGAATGAGAAAAGAAGTAAGAAGGTAATACTTACCGACTGAGTACTCGCTATAGCTATGATCAATGTAAGCGCACCAACACAGTTGAGATTTAAAGCCGCAAATATTGACTTGGTAATGGCGATTCTTACCTACATATGGAGCACTCCAGTTCATTTACACTTTTCTTATACGTAATTTTCTTGGCTAAGGATTTTTGCAACAGTTGCAATCAATGTACTTAAAATTGTATCGAATTCGTTGCATGTCTGAAGAGATTCATAGATATATGCGTAAGAAATATTCTTTATTTTGTTTTAATTGTTTTCGAAATGCCTTAAGTTTATTTAATTACATTCAATAGTCTGAAGATTTACATTGTGATTATGTTTTACTTTTTACCACGACTTTTGCGACTTGCTGCGAAAAATCTGCTAAGCTTGGTAAGTTTTAAAACAAGAGTATCTATTAGTGATGGATTTTGATGAAGTACGTAGCCTTAGATTCAACTGAAATGAAATTTTCCGTCTGTGGCTCTTATAAGAAAAAACCGCTGTATAGCTGATCCGCCCGAAATTGCTTTTTTTCAGTAGATTAATATTGAAACAGTTTCGTGGTAATCATACGAGTCTCTAGTTTCATCTGAGCTAATTGAAAACATCCTCAGCTTGCCTAGAAGTAAGGTTTTATTTATGGATTCGTTCTCTTTTGATTTTAAGTTTTATGATCTCCTTTTTTCACTGGCATATGGTTCTTCTTGCCTTCGTAGATATATCTTTTCATAGATTCTATTTTATTATATACATGTTATAAGGAAGAAACGATATATGTAACATTAAGCTGAAAATAGTGCAAGAGTGTACATCAGTGCTAAAGTTGTTTCGATTCGTTTCCTTCAGCTATCGGGCATCCAGTGTTCGCCTTTAGGCAAGCTTTAGGCAATAGCTCTATCCGTTCCTTTGCCTTATTCCTTAATTTGTTCCAATTAAATTAATAGGAAATTGATCAGAGATTTTCATTTATTTTCATTATGTTTTAACATTTCGAAGTATATGGTGATGAATGGTTATGTGTTGGTGGTGTGGCGGTGTAGTAATGTCGTCAGGCACTGGTTGAACATTTACTCAGCCATTGTTTGGTTTATTTTTTTTTTCACGCAATACATGCATACATAACATTCATCCATGTTTACGCAACATCGACGTAATTCCTTTTTATATTGTTTAAAATTCAATTGTTAGCACTGACAGCTTCGCATATTACATGTGCAAGTGTCTTCCATTTTTATCGATACCCAAGAGCGCAGAAAGAAACTGAGCACTTTTGCATTTTGTTTCCGTAAATAATCGGATTTATACATTCAGCCCTTCATACATTCGTACTTTTACACATTATTTAATGTCTTTCAAAATGTAAGAATATAAAAATCAAGTAATCCAACACAAATACATTTGTGTATTCACAAAAATACATTTTCGTCTTATTGCATATTGTTTAAGGGCGACCAACACTATGAATATTTATAAAGAATGTGTGTGTGTGTGTGTGTGTGTATATATATATGTGTGTCAGTACAAATCTACATATATATATATTTATATATATATATTTATATATGTATATTTATATATGTATTGCAAATTTTAGCATTTATTCTGTACACTGTGCGCTTAATGTAACGCACATGTTAATGGTTAACCGATTTTATTCGAGCAAAGATTTCGGAAAATTTGCAAGCAAGTGTTGAATGCTTTGTAAAACTTTTCAAGCGTCCAACAAAGCCAAAAAATGTTGCAATTTATTTACAAGTATACTAACTGAAAAGAATCTATTAAAAGTTAGTAGCTTTTAATGGCGAAAGTAACGCAAAAGCTATATTCGAATCGTAGATGCTCATTACATCGAGAAATTTATTTTTTTTAGCAGATATTTCCACTGCTTGAGATTTTCTTTATATAAATTTAAATTCGAAATTGAACCGCTTTTTATCTTAAAGATGGGGGATTAACACTATATATGATGTCTGTAGAGCGTGTTATCTTAAGCCGTGAACTTTAAATTTTCCCGATAAAATGGGAAAAGAGATTGAGGCTATAGGCGACGTTTGAGTCGTCGTCTCTTCGTCTTTAAGCCATGGACCCTGAACTTTGAATTTGTCTGAAGCATCAAAGAGAGAGACTGATACTATAGGTGATACTTGGACCAGTGGAAGTATGGGAATATTCGGACAGCTTTCGGTCCTTTAAGATATGCAACATCAACTGTGAATTTGCCTAAACTGGCAACAAAAGGGATTGAGACTGAACTTTGAATCTGGAACGAGATTCAACAGAGAACCATATAGATAATACTTGGATAGCTTCCTATCCCAGACAATCTTATTGAACGTATGTTGTACAACAAGTTGACACTAGATATAGCCACAATTTCCTTCTTGAAAAGCAAACAAGAGAATAACGTCACCGTTCAACTTTACTTTTATATTTCAGATGGTAAATGCATAACAACACTTAACGGTCTGGCATTCATTCGCTAAACTGCGTTTACTTTGTAACTCTTTCCTTTTGCCTACTCTTTTCTGGTCGTCACCGTGTTACACGAATGGGGAACCATCTCTTGGCTGAATGCTTATATTACAAAACCGCAGAACCTAAGCTTTACTTCACCCCCCTTCCAGAAACGGCTAATGATGCTTTCCCAAGGATTCTAGCACGTGGCAATCTAATATCTCGGCTTTAACGATGACGATGATTTTATCTGTAAATTTCTCTGTTGACATAAAGCCTAAATTGTTAATGCTTTAGTTATTTTCTTTTTCCATCTCTTACTAAGCTAACCTTCGCTTGACATACTGACTTTCGTCCTGCAGATATGTTTTTGTACGTTCCCGTGTGTGTGTGTGTGTGTATGTGTGTGTGTGTGTGTGTAGGCGCATATGCCTATGTTATTTTCCTAAACATTTCTATACATTTTCAGTGTAATTAGCTTTGGTTCAGCTACTGTCAACAAATATGATATTCTTGGCTTTTCAAAAGCCTTCTGAGAACTTTGTCATGCAGTTAAATCTCCAATCAATAACTACATTGGCAATAGTGTATTGACGAAAGTGATTAATTAAGGAATACAGTTGAATAGTTGCATGTAATTATTAATATTTCGTGCAGATATGTTGTGCACCTAATAATGCACATATGTTGTAAATATTATCTCGACGAGACTAAAAGCTTCAATCACAGCAGAACGTTTTAATTATATTAGAAACGACAAAATAAACACAAGAAAGGAAGTAATTTTATCACACAAAGAGTGAGATCAAGATAACTAATTTCATTATAATTATAATGCAGTGATGTAAAATGCTTCTATCATCTTTCGGTGCAAAACATTATAATACTGAGACTTTACCAATTTGCACTGACATGCGCATGGGATGCCCAAGTTTCTTAAAGGCAAACGAAACTGCAATAAACAATTATCCTGCCAGCCGAAGCAATTAATAAAAGTTAGAAATAACAATTTTTTAAAAACGCACAAAACAAGCGAGAAAGTTATGCACGAATTTTTAGTATCAAGCGTTTCAAGGCTATAAATCAAAATTTTCAAATGTTTTGCTAAATGTATTCATGAAAGCTGAACGACCGAAAACAAAAATTTTTTAAGTGACTATGACTTGTCTTAACATTCTATACCAATCTCTACCGTAGAGAATAAGTGATGGCTCTTATAATTTGAAAGTATCATCACGGGTTGATAAGGGCGGTTAGAATAAGTAAATTTGAAGACTCCAAATTTTTCCCGGTTTAAACAAACACATACTTTCTCGGACGACTAACGCTTATTCCTCACTGCACTCCACCACAACCAGAGGAAAAACTCTAATCTAATTCTTCCATCTTGCGTAAAGAGAGTAAATCGTTGTCGAACGACGATGCACATGATCGGACTTAAATAGAAAGAGGTAAATAGTTAGACTTTGAAAAAATGAAAAGGAAATGGCGCTATAAAATATAAAGATCTCTACTTCATATTGTAGCTAAGTAATGCTCGCATATATGTTCAGACGAGACGGTGGAAGGAAGAAAAATTCATACGCTGCTAAGTACATATTACGAGAAGTCAAACGTTTGTGGCGGTGGATGGATTAAGTTCGTGCGGATATATATAAAAAACCCAGATATACTTGGGACAGACCAACCATCTACTATGCCAAGCCAAGCTGGTCTGCTGTCTGTCCGTTTGTTGTTTCTGCTTTCAACCTCCCTTCTTTTTGAGATGAAATTTGGTGCATTTATAGTGTGTTTTGCCACAGGTACGAATGGCGGGCTGTTGTGACATCTGGTATTATAATTTATTACATCCGATTACCACTGATTATGACTGCTGGTGTTACTAACTCCGGCGGATTATGATATATTATTACTGATTACGAGCGATGACGAATTGTGGCTTATTACTATGGCTTACGATTTTTTATTACTTGCTATTACTGATTATTATTCCACAGATTGCACGGCAAATTTTTACTATTCTTTATTAATGCTTGGATATATGTTTAATTAGCAAAAAAAATATGTATATATTTATATACATATATAATAGTTTGTCGGCAATCTACTGCCACTATTACTGTTGTAACTAAACTAAACGGATGACAGTGTGAACGGTATAGTTGGTTTCATTAAATTTTAATTCAACGGTGGTAAGTAGACCTCTTTTTTTTTTTCTTAGAGAGAGGAAGTGTATTAGTGCATTGCTGTGATACAACATAACTAGTTTGGCTAACATCAAAATTTTTTATTCCATTATAGACCCATGCACACCAAAAACAATTTGTAACACTCCAATATAGCGAGGCATATCTGCTTACTTTATATTTTTGGCCACAATACACGATAATTTTAATAGGCATAAACAATAGAACATTTTCGGCCGCTTATGTTTTCGTAATATTCATGTACCCTGACGATATATTAAGCTTTCGTGCATATCCATGACTCCCCCAAAAGTAGGCTTTAAAAATCCTAGAAATTGTATTTAAGGCAGATGAATTGTAAATCCACTTTAATTATTTCAACTGATATATACTTATATATATTATGTAATGTAAGCAAAATGAAGGAGTGAAAATAGTTTGTGAATTTTTTCACAACATTGCGCCTCTTTTTCCTTTTATTCACACATTCGTTCACCCAAACTAAAATAATCAACTGGCCTCTGCCCAGGTTTATAGCTCAGGTATCCAAATCGTTTTTAACTGACGAGAATTTTGCCTTTTGTTTTAATTACCCATTAACAAAGCTACCGAGATATTAAAATGGCGACAACACTACAAATAATGAAGAAGAAATTGCACCAAAAACTAATGACCGTAAATTTTAAACTTCGTACCAACGAGTACCAATCAGGACGAACTGAAAGAGCTTTCATGTAATAACCAAGGGTAACAGAGTACGATTCGCTGCCCTCCGCATAGTGACGACAACAATTGTTAATTGTATCCGTAATAGCGTTCGCTTGTTTCCGCCATATTGCAGTGGTATTATGTGTACGTATTGCGGTGGTATACTTGCAATAACTTGCAAATGCTCGTAATCATTAACGATATCGTGGTTAACGGTGCGATAGAGTACATAAAATAAAAGCAGTCAACAGAATCAAAAAATAAAAAATATAAAAATAAAAAAAAATTAATAAATGCAAGTATTCTACATGTTTTCCATCCACCATACACCTCCTCATCAGTCAACATCATTCATATTTTTTACATTGTTTCGATACTCTTCTCCCTACGTTGATTGTTAAAAATAAAATATAATTAGAATTCAACTACATGCACTAAAGTGTGCTGATCAAAAAAAAAATTGTGAAATGCAGAAAATCTCTAAGTAAACAAAAAAAAAGAAAAAAAAAATTTACTGATTTAAGTATAAAATTTACAAAATTGCATTAATATAAAAAATTCTATAATTTATATAAAAACTTCAATTCGTTTTACATGGGAACCAATCGAACGCTTTAAAGTATGCATCTCGGATAACCAGAAATGCTTTGAAACTTCAGACACGTCAATCTTGATTATTAGCAGCTCAACTGTGTCACCCTCTTTGGAAAATGTGTATTTAAATTGTGTCGCAAAAAGTTAACGATAAAGAGTATACTCGTCATACGCCGAATATGTGTGATATCAAATTACGTTATAATGAAATAATTTGACAAAAGTACATTATTGTGGCAAACACATACACTCATAATGATAAAATTTTATACGAATGGACGGATCATGGAGCATATACGCGTCGTAACATAAAATTTTATATCTTCTTCATGAAGTATACATTCGTCATACACAGTTAACTGGTTACGTATATCTCTCCGTGATCAACACAATTTTCTTTTAAAATTGTCATTTTTGCCGGTACTTATATAACTAAAAATCTCATTAGCCAAATAGGTAAGAGCATCGACTAGGAAGTCTAGCACAGCTATAATGAGTACGCAGTCGGTAAAAGCATAACACCTACCAATTGGACACACATCCACTTGACTGCATCCACCGCACGCTATCCCCTTTCTCTTTGCTTCCTTCCTTTGTAGTTGGAACAATATTTGAGCATGCTTTGATTGCTTCGTTTATCGACTACCATTGAATCAATTACCTACGTTCATATCATTTGCGTTGCGTAAGCTTATTTTGAATCCCGCGCTTCCATCCAAAGAAAGTAGTTCTTTGGAAAACCTTCGGGGCCAAAGGTATAAATGATTTAATTAAAAGTAGGTTTAATTCTTTTACGAGCTTCAAAAACAAATTCGCCTTATTCAGTACCTCTTGATTGCAGCGGCTTAACTGAGTCATCGGTATTTTGTGTTCATTTAAAAATGACATCCAAAAATGCAATTGATATAAGTAATCGAGAGTACAATTTGTTACGAAAGGAATATTTTCATACAAGTATTTCGTATCTGAGTTTTCGGTAGATTTTAACTTTCATCAACGGGTTCGCTAATAACGATGAAAACGTAAAGAACGCACATTGACTCTTAGTAGATTGCCAGTGGACGCAGCATGCAATTGATGAATTTAACTGAATGGGAAAAATATCACTTTCTGTTGGGAAACTTTTGCAGATAATAAACAAGTAAAAACATTATAAGAAAACGTAGCCCATCATTAAGTATCCCACGCCACCCTACAGTTAATCACATAATGACTTTTCAAAAAAAAGACTTTATATGGGAGGTGGTTGAAAAATTGGTCTGATTCGAACCATTTTTCGTAGCGACCATCCTTGGCCCAAAACACGTCAGTGTATCAAAACTCTTCAAAATATCTCAAAAACTACCGGGTGTAAGTTGAACAAAAGTAAAATAGGATAAAATAGGCAGGGCAGAGGGGTCCACGGAGTCGTACGTTGTGTAACAAAAATTGTATCTACGTCGCGTTCTTCTCGAGGTTGCATACATCCACACAAGCTTAATGTACCCTGACGCCACCGGTGATGTAGAGTATAGAAGAAAAGGTAGAAAGCTCCTAGCGAAGGAAATTGCAGACACAATCGTAGAAATACCGCTGGAAGGTGTATAGGCGTTCGTATAATCTGCATAACGGCGGGATAAAAAGAGCATATCAATGAGTAAATCGCACTATCATTGCAAATACAGTTCCTCTCGATTTACGAAAGCGCTCGCAGCACATAACCCTTTAATAACTCAAACAAATGGTTGCCTAACTTTTGCATGTTGACGGCATATGTGCGATACATTGTTAACTCGTATGCACACAGGCTTACGTTCACTTGCTGTAAACGCGCATTCACATCGTAGGTGAAGAGCATGTACATGCTCTTTTCATTTTCTACTTTTGCTTTGGAACAACAACGAAACTCAATACCTTATATATCAAATTTTTATAACTAGAGTAATTAAGCTTCTTCTTAATACTTCCTTTGCTCTTAAAGTTTATGATCTGTCTTTGACCGAAGATACATACGAGAAAAATATGGTAGTAATAAAATACATGATTTTAGAATAATGCCAACTCCACATGATTCTTATCCTAGACATTACCGAAGGCGAAGGCGTAACACAGAACGAAGATAATTTCCCATTCCGTTGGAGAATTTTATTTTCAATAAAATTATATAGTTTCCATGTAGACATATTGTATGATTTCATAAGAGAATATGTTTACGTAACACGTCGAAATGTAGGAACAACGACGGAAAACGTTTCCAAAGTAAACAACATTTAAATGCTTACACACATAAAATTTCGAAAATCAAAAACTAAAATAAGAACCGAGTTTCCTAATAAATAAAGGATTTTCGCTGTTGCTCTAGTAATTGCTGTGACAGTGCGAATACACAGATAAGAAAATAAATGAAGATAGACAGCAGCAGCACCAACAATGCGGATAGGGAATTACCAGTGAGTGAATGTTGAACTTTTGAGATTAAGAAGAAGAGCCATAAGTGACGAAACTTGGATAACATTGGACTTACACTTTTATGTCAGAGAAGTGTGCCAAAATCCAACACTCACGAGCCGCCTGAGTCGTTTGTTATAAAGATTCACAAAACAGATGAAAAAAAAGATTAAGAATAAATCATAAAAGTTTATCCGCATGGATATGAATCATCTTTGTAGCTCAATGTTGGTTGGATCTATAAAAAGGACATGAACAAATTAAAATATGTCCGCCCACATTTTGCAATTCAACAATCATGGATATCAGTGCGGATACACGACTGACTTTCGTACAAATTTCGTAAGAGACGATATTACTCCAGTCGCAGTAAAAATGAAATAGTCTACTTACTTGTACGTGTGTGTTTGCGTGTATGTGTGTGTGTGTATGTGTGTGTGTGTATGATAACATGTTCACAACAATACATCTACTCGATCCATACTCATTAAATAGGTCATTTCGATTTCCGCTACAACAGATGACACCGTACTTGAGATGTCAAGACTTTAAAAAGAGTCTACACTTCAAAGAAAAGAGTCAAGTGTTCGAAACATTATGTACGCAGTAACTAACAGCAACGTTATAAAGCAATGTCATCATCCATGCTATGTGGAAATATGCTAGAGATAATTACTCTATTTTATCTCTATTAGCAAAGATTGAACGAAATAATCCGCTTAATGTGTATACGAAGGTTAAAGATACCTCTGACTACCACTAGCGTAAGATTTATTAAATAATTAAGGTTCACTAAAAACAGAAATTTAAAACCGTAACAAGTATTAATCAATGCTTAGTAACATACTTTTGACATTATCCAATTTTTAAACGAAGACAGATCAGCTGTTGATGCCAGCGGCTTTTCTTAAAACTCTTTGGTCCCATAACCCACATCTACCACCAAAATACATTTTACGGTGTCAAAAATTCAGCGGTCCAATAAAATGATATTTTTTTGATCAGCATGAAACTCTAAACTGAAATAATTTTAGCAAGACCGTCTGCTTGTCTGCCGATCTATGGTCTAATGTCTATGGTAAGCATTTCCATGATTGTAAAAAGCTGTCAGCTTTAAATTTCACAAAAACATTGGAAGTACTTGCGCGCAGGTTGATGTTGGAAATGGGCCAAATCGGTCCAAGGAAATGCTTACTGTACCCTGTGAACCGAGACCATCTTTGTTTTCAAAACTGAAAAAATGTTGGTTTTTTTGTTCGTTATTTATAACCTATACAGCGCTAAAAATTTGCATTTATATCTTAAGGATGGTCCTGCAATATCTCTACAAAAAAAGAAAAAAGTCGGGGACGTCTACTTAATATCATATACATAGATATTATAGAATATTGAAATTTCATTCTCTTGTCAAAACGAAACTTTAGTAAAAATGTGAACCCTTCTATATACGGTTGTCAGTCCGTCTGTCCATCTGCATGTTAACTATTCTGCTGAAACACTTCATAACTTTCTTTTTTGCTTTCGTTCTTTGTAGTCTTTTTTTAGACGATCACAATGGTCGGTATGAGAGTTTCGGTCGCAACCTGATATTATTTTCTTTTTTTTTTTCTTATTTCTCGTTGTTTGTTAATTATGTCAGGACATACAAATTGATAATTGTTCATCTCTATGCACAACAATTGCTATACATATATAATGCCAGTTTTTTGACATATCTTGCGTCATTGTCTGCCGCATAGATGATAGTTGCGTAAATCTGTTTTCCTTTTGCATAAACTATCATTAAAGCAGCCCTTAAACATTTATTGTATCAATATTTCAGGAAATTTTTCAAGTGATGACATGAATGTAAAGAATTTACCATGTATTTCCTGAAATGCTCTTATGCAGATAGAAACGAGTATGCTTGCCTGCTATGCCATGTTCGTATGTCTCTCTCTCTCTCTCTCTCTCTCTCTCTCTGTTTCTGCTTCTCTTTACTTCTCTTTGCAATTGCATGCACTTGATGACACAATACAAATACGTACTTATTTCGTAAATGTGTAACCTACTCAAGTGGATATTTCTGGTATTCATAAACAAGCATCTGTGAATACAATCCAAACGTATGTACAGAGCACATAAAAATTCAAGTGTGTAGTTGTGTAAAGACAGCAATAATAAAGACACTAACAACAACTGTACTAAGAATATCCGAACGAAATGCTTTGTTAAATATTTCATAAAATATCACTTTCTGACATGACTGCAACTATCTAAAGATTATTGCACAAATACATACACAATATACCTTGTGTATACATGCAGTAGAAGTGCATTCGTCCTGTGATATATCTACTAAGTTTGTCCTTTCATATGTAAAGCTGGAAATTATTATCAGAGATTCTCTCAACTTTGTACACTTTCGATTAGCAAAAGATTATGAATGTATGCAGTTACGTCCCTACATCTGTCATTTAATGCTTGTAAAAGCGGGGAAAGCTTCATTTTCCGCAAAGGAAGATGGAACAGCGGATCTTCGTATTAATATTCTTCATCGGTAAAATAAAAGCAAGATCATCCCCCCACGACATTTACTTTTCCTTTCCTTTATGCAGATCGATCTATGCCCAATTTATCCTACTGGCATCTGTAGTCTTTTCTGAACGTCCGCTGTTAACACCTAGAAATCGAAGTAGGTTGGATGAAAAGTTTCCTACCTGAACGTGAAGACAGCAGCTTTTGTTCACAAAAGTTATTAAATATGTTTATACTATACACACGTATTGATGAATAGTCAACAATATTTCAGCCAGTTTAGATGTGACACAACTTTCGAACAATCGTTTGTGTGAGTCAATGCTCCGGGGAAAAAGATTTGCATCAAAAACCCTGAGTTTATGGCAGAAATTGATATATATATGTTGAACGTTTTGACTAATCCAAAAACAAGGGTTGAACGGATTGTATCGCTCTTGACGAAGACTATCTCGGCGAATAGAAATATTAACAAAAAAAAAAAAGGTCTTGCTTTCATCTCTTGAGACGTGGTCTATGACGAGCTTCATATTTTTGCATGTTTGTACCAGAGAGAGTTCCTGCCGCAGGTAGACTGAAATGAAGTTTATCGAACAGGTGCGATGCAATCAATTTAGAATCTTAAGCAGAATCAGGAGATATTTAGATATGTATAAGTATACATACATCAAACTAATTATTAGGTCCCTTAGAGAGATCCACCAAAGAAGGACCAAACTGACATTACGCGTTGAATATGCAAAGTATTTATTTTACATAATTTCTGCTCTAGCAACGCAATGCAACGCCTATATGGGCAATTGCTTAACAAAAAATTGAATCTTATTTGGACAGTTTGTGCATGAAGCACAATGCAAATGCTTTCCTATGCAACATGTGCTGGTTTATTGTTCTTGCTGCATCATCGCAGCTCCTCAATAGTACTGTTATTGAGGACGCATTTTTTTTCCGAAATGGTTGTTGTTCGTAAAATAAATTTCAAACTCATTTACTTTTTGTTTAAGTAAATATCGCTTCGTTCGTTACACCAAAGGCTTTGCTATTTTTTGAAATCAACCTCTTTGCAATGTCTCAACTGAGCAAACAGAATTTCAATTATCAGAATTTTTGCAATGAATCTTTATACGTGTGCTTACCTTTATCGTGTTAACCAGAAGAACTTTTTACATAGCGTTTCTAGCCGCAGATAACCATGTTTTCTTTGAAAAAGTTGAACAGTGAAATACGCTGGAAGTGTTCGTTTCTGCTCTCCACATTGAAATTGATTCTAAATTACTTCTACTACTGAGTAGAAAGAAGACAATGCACAGCGTGCTTGTAAAGTGTGAGGCATCTCATATGTCAGAACGATAAGACAACAACTTGAATACAATGTGCATTGCATATGGTCATCCCGAAGTTAACTACTCCTTGTGTGGAAAGTTGACCGAAATGTTTTTTCAGATTTCTTAAATTGATTTACTTAATCATTGAACAAAAATTAATTATATAAATGCTATACTTCAACTTCGTAACAAAAAATGCGCGACTGCTAGAGCTCCAATCAAATGGGGAAGGACGGACATACCAATGGCATCTTCATGAAGATGAATTACCAATAGACAAACGGAAAGAAAAGACAAATTTGTACAGACAAACTTCACGTCATCATACTTGATCACACGGAGTATCTCAGGCTAATTAAAAGCTTGCTTACTTTTTACGGTCTCCCAAGGGGGAATATGGACGAATGGGTGGAGGAAAGAACGGATAGAGCGAAAGAGGAGTAGTGGGCAGACGAATACGACGACGCACAAGCAGGCACCCCAAGCAAATCATGGACAGATGAGCGAACTTAATCTTATCCAATCATACTCATTATTCCAGGCTCTAATCACATACATGGACACTTTTTAGGGTCTTCCAGGATATTATCTTAGTAGAATGAATCCATTACATGCTGATTACGATGAACAAGTTGATAACGTGAACATATGTGCGCATATATTAATAAAAAGCATGTCGTAATAAGCAAACAGATCTTAACTGATTGCGCTTTTTCCCTCTGCTACTTAACATTTTAATATTTCTGCCTGAGTGTGTAAAGCGAGTGTAAGCTTTTTTTGCCAGCAATCACTTTTTTTATTGCGCTCTCTATACGGTTTATAACTTACTGCAATATATAAATGAAATGTAACGTAGGTTTTTGTTATTGAAGAATATTTATTCGTTGACTTAGTAGATATCATGCGAAGACTTCAAATAAAATTTACAAAAAAAAAATGTCCGCAACAAACTTTTGCAACCTTATCGTTTTTTTTTTTTTTTGTGTTTTTTTGATTCTCTTTAAACGCTTATATGAATATATTACATGAAAAATTTGTACTTAAATGAGTTTTTTTTTTTATTTTTTTGTTTTTATAAAAAACTTCAAGGCACAAAAAAAACAAACAAGTCACTACCATATGACTTTCCTTGCAAGCAGAGAATCTGTAAAGCTCTTTATAATTTTAATACCCCTTTAATCCTATTAAGTCATCTAGAAAAACATAATAAATTTCTCAGACAAATAATAGCAAACGAAAATAAGTATAAAAAAAACCATCAACCATAAGCTGTGTGGTAGTGAAAAAAAAAAAACAAACAAGAAAAAGCCTATGTAGAGTTTAGTTCGAAACTTGGATGCATACCATTCAACTGGAGATTATTTTTTACTGAAAATTATTTTCTTAGAGAAGGAAATGAAGTGCAAAGGAATTTCTCTTTGTAGCCGCGCACTTCTTAGATCCAATTTTTGCACCGAAAAATATTTCATATTTTACGCCTTTCTTGAGACACGAGTTTTCTTTCCATATTTTTCCAATTCAATATAACTAACTACAAGGCGTAAAGGGTTCAAGTCAAATAACTAAAATACGCTTTATAGGTTAAGCATATTTTAACCTTACCAACGGTATAAGAAACTTGACATACTCTTTTAACTCTTTAAAACTGACTGCAAAAGCACTTCAAGTAAAATAATCTGTGCTGGGTAAAGGAATGTGCCTGCACGCAGCAGGACATTTCACGGACAGAAAAAGTAGAAAACAAGACACAAAGAAAAAAGCAAATTTAATCGAATCAAAATATCGCTGATGAAAGTAAACATAAGACCGCACTCTCTTTAAAGCGACCATTGAATACCGAACACGTAGGTTTTAACTCAATTTGTTGCGGGTTTTCCAATAATAGCGAATATAAAATATAAGTATATATGTAGATATGTTGATATCGAGAAGTAAAAAAAGAAAACGATTTTATATTAAAGAAGAATTTTTTAAAAAGTTTTATTATCTAGTTAAGCAACAATGCCATTTTTTTAGATTTCTTTTTACTAATATTTAATATATGTCCGAAAAGAGTGTTTTGGTGATTGCTTGACCGCAAAAATCATTTCCATTTAACATTTTTGCAGAATTGGGAGAATTGGGTGAGATCATAAAGCTTACGTGCCTCTATCTATTTTCTTGTCCGCAAATATGATTTACATTCACCAAAAAATAGGAAAATATAAAAAGAGAACGTCAGCGGTGACGCAGTAACTTCTTTGCTTATTTATTTTGGTCATGTTCGTGACAATGTTTTACATCCATAAATGTTAAGAAAAGACGACATAAAAAGTTGTTAATTAAGCAGGATGAGACACACTTTGCAAGTTTCGCTTTTTGCTTTTGTCCATAAATATAATTTACGTTCACAAAAGAAAAGAGGATGACATAAAAATTGTTTTCATTTAAGAAAGCCTGCGCTGGTCCTATAACTTCTTTGTTCTTTTATATCTGTCTTGTCCGGGAATATGATTAACGTTTATAAATGGAACAAAGGATAACATAAAATGCAATTAATGAAGAGCACGCTTTGCACATTTCCCATCTATTGATTATTTTGTCCGCAATAATGATTTACATTTATAAAGCTTATAATAGGATGATATAGAACAGTTTTTTATTTAAGAAAGCTTGCACTGACACAGTAACTTTCTTGCTCTTTTATTGCTGTCATGCCCGTAAATATGATTTACATTTATGAATGGAACAAAGCCACAATGTAAAATGTTATTCATTAAAAAAAAGGCTTGGATTGACCTTGCAAATCCCTCTTATATTGATTTTTCGTCTTGTCCATAAATATGATTTACAGTTACAGAGTTTATAAGAGATAAGATGACATAGAAAATTTCTCATAAACTTAACTTTGCAATTGCTTTGGATAGTAATGATGATGTTCCTAAAAGGTTCGCTTTCGCTTGAAATATCCTGCGCTTACTCATATAATTTCAATTCCAGGGGTTTTGGGTTTATACTCGCATTTCAACCCAATTTCGATAGAAATTTGCGAATTAATAAAACCAGCGGGAGTCGTTTTAACCTGCGTGCAATGCGAGTTATGCTTAAGTCAATTACTTTTGGCAACTGCAACCACTTAATGCATTTATTAGCTGACCACTCTTATGCAATGAAAATATAAGTGAAATATAAATCGTATTATTGGACGCACAAAATAATGTTTTTTATTCCTTTACGAAATTTTTCCATGGAACTTTTCTGACATACACATACAAAGCGATTAAATAAAATTTAAACCTTCCGGAAAATTTGTAAGTATTTATAAACGAGATTGTGTTTTTTTTTTTTAAATAACGTTGCGGAAAAAGTCTTTTCCGCGGTTTACTGTTATTTGGTGGCGAATTGTTTGATACTCCTCTTAGCAGATTTTCTGTTTGTGTTGGTTTTAATCGTACCTTTACTGCTTTAGACTAATACTATATTAACGTGCTTACAGATTGAAGGCCGGAAACGATTCATTTACTTGGGTAGTTCTCACCTTGTGTCCCTTTTCCTTTCGACATAATCATCCCAAGATTAAAAAATGACAAAAATTATTAAAAGGAAAGAGTTCAGAAAAAAACGAGGAGCGTAAAGAAGAGAAAACTTAAAAAAGTAAAAAACATACCATAAGATCCACGGCTCGTCATTAAATACCGCATAGATACAAGGATAGACAAAAACGGCCAAACAGACGCAGAATATCATACAAATCGGCATCGTACACTTTGCGCATTTTTAGATATTCATATTACTGCAATTACATGGCAGCGCCATGAACTCATTTCACATAGCCTGCACTAAGAAAGAGTGTTCATTAACCGCACTGCGATTAAACGTAGGCAGGTCAATATCAACGCCTCAACAGTAATAACGTCAAATTTCGAAGCGATATTAACAGCCAATAAGAATACATTTTGATATTGTGCGCGTTGTTCGCCATCTTCCAGACAAAGATCGCAGATTGAACTTACATTTACTATTCGCTACAGAAAGCTTAACGTTGAAAGCGACATTTCAAGACAGTCAAGTTGCTCTAAAGGCTCTGAGAGGGAGACTGATAGTATCAAAGCTTGTATTAAAGTGACTTCGAACTGTGTATGGGCTAGGGAAGCACAACGAAGTTGCGTTAATAGGGGTACACAGGCATTCAGAATTCAAAAGATTGTTATCGCAAGACATTGGAAGCGTAGTACAGGGAACGGCAAGCTAAAAGATTTCTCAAATCTTTCGGCATAGAACACAAGCTATAGGAACATCGTAGGAGGCGACATTTATCTCGTGACTGACTTCTGCGCGGGTCGCTTAACAATTGTTTCACCATCATATCCTACGTGAATGTGCGACCATCTACACAATACCAGGAATCCGGCGAACATTTTATAACGTCGAACACAATATGACGCTTCCAAAGCTAAGAAGGCGACGAGCTTCATCATAATTCAAAATTTAGCGGGCCAGGGGAGATGAGAAAAACTAATAAATTTGTTTAGGGCGCAGTAAACATTGCCCACCCTATTATAATAAAATTTGCGAGCAGCTTGGCAAATTTAGTACACCTTGAATGTATACTTGAATGAGTAAAAAAAATATTTCAATAATAGGCATAACCAGAGCAAAAACAATGGAAGGAAAACATATATATTTCATAAGTGACAAAGTAACAAAATAAACATATTTATTATTCCTCAAAGAAGCATAGAACTCGCAAAAGCTAAAGGAAAATATCGAATATATTTTTTTGCTGTCATCGTAAAATATTTATAAAAAAATAAATAAAAAAATTAAATTCACTTTAAGGTCAGTATTTAAACATAAACCGTACAGAATAAGCCTTTGGGGCTCATTTGATCTTTGAATTGAAATTTTTTAATTATATCATATTGCATTTTTAAACATTTTCTTTTTTTTTAACTTTACTTTAAATTAACAATATATATTTGTGAGTGTGGACTTAGTCCTCATGTCAAAATGAACCCCATTTCAAAGATGTAAAGTGAAGATAAGAGAATAAGTTTATAATTTTTAGGAATAATCTGTTTTTAAGAGAACGTTTTCAGCAAGAATCCTTTAAAATTTTCAGAAGTATATTTTTTTAAAAATTCGCAATACTTTCTATGCTCGGAACAACAATTTATTTATCCCTTGTGTTGATTGCATAAATCTTTTAACCTTAACGTGTGAGTAATAAGTTTTGATGTCTAAATAAATATAACTGTTTTTTCTTTTTTCAATATCGCTCTTCGAACTTTGCCTATGGCTGCAGTAAAATGCACGCACACACAATTCATATGTGTGACAAAAAGAATATATAGACTTGGTTATTACATTGAGAATTACTTACACGCCAGCAATAACTTAAGTGAAGTTAGCCCAACGTGCATAAATCGTTTTATTGTTTTTGCTAAAATCAATTCTCGACCTTGCGAAGGTGTACATCTTACAAACGTGAATCGGAACTGAAAACTAATCAAAATAACTACAAATTGCACAAAACTTAATCACGTGCTAAAAAAAAACTGACAGTCACGCATCACTCAATAAGTCTGCGGTGTGACAAATATAAGACAACACTGTTGACAGCTCCATATGGTTCCTTGATAGTACAAACGATACGTGCCAAAAATTTCATGACATATCGATAACGCTTGTTGTAGTGACTATACGTTCGCCGGTTGTTGTCCGCTCGATTGACTGCCGATTTGACTTGGCGTGAGATGATGAACCCATGTCTTATTTATTATCCGATCGCATGAAAAATGTCTTTTTTATTTTGCCTACACAGCGCCAAACAGCAGCGCTCTTTGCGATTAACACGTTGATGTTAAAAAGGAGCAGCCGTTTTATCCACTTCTAACAACACTTTTCCGTGAACAAACGTTTAAGGTAAAGTGATTAAAGTGTCAGCTATCTAACGAAATTTCGTTTTTTGATCTTCCAAAACGATTTTTTGCAGCTCCTTTAGGTTTTTAGAAAGAGTTGCCTAATTCGAGCGAACAGATTGTTCAGGCTCATCGGTATCTATTCGATTGGGTTTAAAATTAGCAAGCCATCCACACGTTTAATATATTTTTTCGACAAACGAGAGTCGCCATAGCATCTTCGAGACCAGTACCGATTGTGAATAGTCTTTTTTCTCACCCAAAGGCAACGTTTAATCAACACGCGCCAGGTAGCATCACTACAACAACTGTTATTTGTAAACTAATTGCCAGAATGTCATGAAATTTTATCCCGTATAGTTTGAAGACTTGTACTATCCAGAAATCACAGCGATGCCATATTTTCTGCAGACGGGAGACTATTTGGATGATATATGGTTAAAAGAAATTTTGAGAAATAAGCAGATTTTCGAAATTTTTAAATTAATTGCGCGATTATGTATACAAACACAACTTTTATAATACTTTTGATTTAGCGTCATATATGTGATGTCGTTAAGCCGGTATTAATCAAAACGCAATTAACACTCATAATATTAAAAATATTCCGTAACAAATACGTACCTGACCACAATTTACCTTGTGCAAGAAACTCGTATTTTTACTGCACAAATTTATTAACTTATTTTAGATGTGCCTTCATCTTGCAAGTCTACCAACTTGTTTACTTTCTCAATATATCCTAACAGGGTTACCAAAATTCTTAAAACCATTATTCATCCTCCCGTATCTACGCAATATGAAAACCAGAATATATAGTGTCGTCAGTGTGAACCGTTGGCTGCCTATGATACTATTAACACAAATGAAAGTAGATGTAAATATACATATCGCTGGAAGGAACAAGTACTGTGATTATGGAAATCCACCAAAAATCAGGATGATCGCACTCTTTTGATTATTCTGAATTTGACCCATTACGAGAGCAACTTTGTTTTTCTCATTCGTGTTAATTTCGTTGAGTTGTTGTTTTTATTTCAGAATAAAGAACGATTTAGTAAAGATGCAAACCTTGCTATCTAAAACGTAATCATAAACATGGAATCTATCTTCATCTCGTTCTGGCTAGGGACAAAAAAATTCAAAAGTAAACATACGTCAGTATACGCCTTCAAATTCATATAACAAACAAAAAATGTTTTCGAGACCAAACGTAAATGAAATTTTTTTTGCCATCGAAACTAGAAAAATTTGCCGCTCTTTTGCTCACGTTTACGTATGGTCTACAAAAAAAAAAAAAGAAAACAGGAAAGCATAAATCGTTAAAATTTTATTGGATTTTTTATGAAAAAAAGAAGCAACAAAACTATCGTTAAAAATTCTGCCCAATGCCAGCAAAAAGAATCTAACATTTTATATATGCGCTACTAAAGTCTACAAAATACGTACACACATTTTGGTTTTAGTAAAAATTTAAATCACAGCAGAAAACATGAGATACTTTATTGTAACAGCACTAATTAAAATGAGAATAAGGCTTCGGGTAAACTAATCGGAAGCTAGAAACATTAAAACGGCGCACAGTTAAGCATCATTATTATCTAGAATTACTTTTGACAAATTTGTAGCATACATATAGGCTACATAATAAAACTACTGAAAAGAAGGCGAAAAAAACATGACTCGCTCTGTGGATTTTTTTCTTTTCTTAATTTTTATAATAGTTTAATTTCATTTTCTTTTATCAATTAATGAAATAATTATTTATTTATATAATTGTTTTTTCTTCCGATCACTACTTGCACAATTGTCAGACAGTATTAATAAAATATTTTTATATCAGCTTCATACAATAATACATCAAAATTCCTACTCGTCATGTGCATGAAACACTCATCTTTTATGATTCTGATCAGGAAATGATCCTGAATCGATATAAGCTTATCTGTGCATCTTTCCCTCTGTATGTCTTATTTTCTGGTGTTTAACCTACAGTTCGCAATGTTTGGGATATTTTGACAAAGTTTGGCAAACTGAATCCATTTGCCCCAAGCATTTTGTCCGGATCAAACCATTTTTCCGACAACTTTCCTTATAAGTCCTTACTTTGGAAAGTCCTTATATGAATAACTGTTTTAAATTAATTGATATAGGGCACTTAATGGTGCGCCGTTGCTCAAATATAATTCTTTTCCTTGTGTTTTCATATAATTTACCAATTTCTTTAACTCTATTTACGATTTTATAAATATTAAGTGTATAACTAAATTTTCGAGTTTTGTTAGTTAACGAAAAATTAGAGATTTCAAGAGTGATTGCAAGAAAAAGGTTTATCTGCTGTGTTATCAACCACAAACCGCTCTTCCTCCTAATTTGTAGATAAAATATGAATGCCGGTTAAGGCCTAAAATTTGAGGAAAAATTACCTCAGAATGAAATGGTATCCAAGTCCTGGTTAAATAAATAAGGGGTAACGTCTTCTGATAACAGTCCGGAGAATACTATTTTACAAGCTAAGGCCGCTAAAGTTGCGTAAAGTAAAGTAGGGAATTTTCGCTATATGGGTTCGAATTTCATCAAGCTGTAAACTCATGACATGATTACTACGGACTTACTACGCTCGATTATATCTGTTGTTATTGATGGTTTTATTTGATTGCAAACAACCATGATACAACACTGCCAGCTGAAGACATTGTAAGTGCAAGTCTGCATCAAGGTTTTGAGACTTTGGTGCATGTCACCTCTAGAAATCGATTCAGTAGCGTTATCCTCCGATCTAAGCAGGGAAAGTCGCATTTTTTTTTGTGGCAAGAAATTCGATACATTAGTTATTAAAGAAAATATGATTTATGTAGATATTGCGACTAATTGGCTATCGTTAATGTTCAAAAATTAAACGTCTGTAAATCACTGCTGCTAATATCACTTATGTATGAGAACCGATAGCTTAGTTTTGTTTAAATATCCCTATATATTTGCATACGTATTTATGTTTACATAGATAGTACATTAAATCGAAATTTTATATTTCGTAAAATAAAATAAAGTTTTTTATTTATATGTATATAGACTCCATTTTATTTTGATATAGATTTAGTTTTTTTACTAAATCCGTATTTACTTTTAGATATATTTGCGATATTTATATATAGATTCAATTTACAATAAGCAGATTTGCTGGTTTTTATTATATACTAAATCAATTTTGCCTTAAAAACAAATCCTTAATAAAATAGTATGAGCTTGCATGTATTTTGATCAGCAACATTTATCGATGAAAATGATGAAATAATGCCAACCATCACTGCACACAATGATCAAATGCGATGACTTTGACCTTTCTCCCTTTTGGTATTACCGAGTTATTCAGTCTATAGAGACGCTAACGCGTGCGACGCTCAAAATTGCAATTTCGACATTCATCAATTTTGTTGTTTGATTTGAAGCAATCTGTCGCCGAGGCCCATCAAACTCTCTTAGAAGCTTGTGTTGTTTGCTGCTCCATCATATTCCAATTCTCGGTTTTAGTTTCAGTTTAGTTTGAAAGCCGTCACTTTGATCCCAATGCGAAAAAACGCTCTAGAGAACCAAAAAAGTACGGAGACAATGAATCGCAAGACTTATTAGACGAAACCGCAGCTCAAAGTCTTAAAGAACTTTCGAACAGGATAGCAGTTGATGTATTAAATATTTCTAGGCGTTTATACGCAATGGGAAAGATCGAAAAGGAAGGAAAACGTCTAACACCCGAATTGACTGAAAATGTTTTTCGAACCGTTTCAAAATGGCGATGTCATTACTTTCCAATCAAAAAAAAGAAGAGTTTTCCGTGGCGCACTGTGGGTGGAGATGGAAAGTCTATCTATTACGACAATCCCAAACGCAAAAAGTCAGCTAGTCCAGAAGAGCCATCCACATCCATAGCCTTAAAGGTTTGCTGTGCATATTTTAATATCACTTTAGCGAGATGTCACAGCACAAAGTGTTTTATACAAAAACTGAACGCAGCTGCTAAGCAGGTTCAAAGAAATTAAACAAACTTTGTTTAAAGCTTGCTTACGAATCAAAAAAAAAAGATAATCCATTGAAAAGGTGGTCGTGTTTTCAAACAGGGACTTGGTATCGCGTTTCTTTTCCGCAAACTCTTCTAGCAATTCAATACTTTTTACAAAGCTTGAAATTTTATTAAAAGCAATGTGCGATACATTATTAAATGAATATTTTCCTAAACAAAAAAATGTTAGATTATGTTTTGTTAGATTTAAGAATAATATTCGTGACGCGTTGTGTAGGCCCCCTATATTGTATCGACTAAGTTAAGAGTGTTTGACCATTTGGCTAACAACAAGTTGACCATTTCAAGCTCAGAAACTTGTCTAAGAAAACAAATTATGGTTCACATACTCGATTATTTTGCTGCCATTGACTTAATCGGATAATCGGTCTATTCGCAATCATTAAAATGTTGAGTCTCTAGTTAAGACTTTCAAGTTAAAAAATCGACCAAATCGAATCAAGAATTTTCCTACAAGCACGGGCTGGGAATTACGCCTATATGAAGGAGGGAATGAATGAATACTATATTCTTATTTGTGCATAATAAAGGAAGCCCTGCCAAATCCTACTAAAATTGAAATTGAAATGTATACTATACCGCGCACGACTGTTAACACATCGGCTGAACGTATCTTAGGAGTTCATATCACACATAAGCTAGTGGCGGGTACCAATAGTTTCGACCAAGACGAAATATAACGTTTACCTCTTTTTTTTCGCTCGATCTAAAATTCTATGCTAATCACTTGATATCTTTATATAGATTATAATATTATTTCATATTATCTGTCAAGCAAAACCATATATAAATAAAGAAGAAAATGAATTCGATTGCCACCGAATCTTTTATACGCGCCACAGTTATCCTAAAAAAAAACTACGTTACTCAAAAAAAACTACTACATCGAGCATCTCAAGCAGATATCCATGTGTTTGCCATCATCCATGTATGGTTACCACAGCACTTAGCAGGCAGAGGGACAGACGTACCAACAAACATGTCTAGAACGGTTCACATTTGATACTAATCAATAATATGAAGACTTAACTTTGCCAGACGATTGAAATTTTAATATCCTTAAATATTAAATAGGCGTGTTCCAGGATCACCCATAGTATGAAAGTGCGGCTCTCTATCGTTCTATGTGATAAGCAGACAGACGCACAGACAGAGCGACGGACGGACATGCTTAAATCGATATACTTTACGGGAGCTTTGAAGTTCTCTTCTCGGTAGTGCAAATGTTTTGACAAAACGAATGTACCCCCCTGATGGTGGAAGATTTATTAAAAATGCTAAAAACTTGCAAGGTATTCCATAGGTATGTTCCATAGTAAAAAAATTAATATAATATTTTTTTTTTATTTTAAACATTCAAGTTCAAATATGAAAATATTACTTTTGTACTCGGTATATGACATGTCGCTAAGCCAAGTAAGGATTAATATTCATTGAATAAACAACACATTTGTAAAATCTCTTCTTTGAAATATGCTCTTAAATAATTGCGTAAGGGATATGTGAATGTGTTATGCTGCCGGGTATAACATTTAACTTTTCTGTGATGTAATCATTAAATATGATAGGAAACAAAACCTTTTACATATACATATATGTGAACTAATCGCATAAGTTAGAAAATTTCAAATTTTGACAAAACACCTACGACATGAAAAAATCATATGACAAACAAGTGATGATAATTGAATTTAAATCGGTTTATATAGTCATCACCACGCACGTCCGCTTATTGCCAGCTGGCATCCTTACATGTAATGCATACATTCATATGCTCGCATGTGCGTGCATGCGTGCGTGCGTGTGTGTGTGTGTGTGGGTGTGTAAAACGCGCTCCTTTTTAAGCATACGCTCACAACGCATTCATAATGGAATATAAAGCGATTTAACAACTGCACGAGACTAGATACAGCTTAAGAATATCGAATACAAAAGCAGATATTCTCGCAAAGGGCGATTGAAAATTTTACCGTAAACAACAAGTTAACTAACTAACTGCAGTGACGAGTAATCGAAAACACAATTTGAATTTCAATTCCCTTTCATAAGTACATCATTCGATAAAGTTATAAAGCTAGCGAAGCAGGAATCGCAAAACCACTTATATTTCCACTTAAAATTATCATCCTTGAATGTTACCTGGTCCGCGCTGGAATCATGCATCAAAATTGCGTCTTCCTTTTCTATTAACTTTTCGTATTATTGCTTTGTTTTCGTTTTTTTTTTTTTTTCTTCTTATCCCTTTATTTTACTTTTTTTCTCTTTACACACTTTCGCAAGTTTTCCTAAAGCCATTAACATCATACAAACGAAGTGTTCGCACATAAAAAAAGCGCTTCGGTCAATAATTGCCGGAACTTATAAATACTTACGATCTCTAGCAAAGAATTTGTATTATTTTTAGAAAATAACTCCTCGTCCCGTTTAAGGGCGAAGTACAACGTCACGAGTGAAAATACTTCTGTCACGTTTGAAAGCATTAAGAAAGTTCTGGTATCGCGTATTGATGGAAAAAAATCCAATTCAAACTCAGCATTGGCTTGAGATGTGTTGTGGCAACTTTTTCCCATTGGGAGCAATAATTTGCCGGTAATTTGTTGCTTGGAAACAAGATCGTACGGGCACTGAAGATGCGGACGATGTCGACAAGAGAATCTTTCGCCTGAAAACATCAAAAAAACTTTGAAAATTATTCTTGATAAACGAAGAACGAAGTTACAGGAGTTAACTGATATCCTAAAGAAATGTGTTTAAAGTGTTTAGTATTTTGCACAAAATTTTGGGCATAAGACAGATGTTTTCGAAATGAATGGCATGTCTACGCACACTAGAGCAAAAAAACAGACAGTTGGCTGCAGTGGAAAAATTCCCTTTGATATCCCATCCATTGATAGACCTCAAAATAATGCTTTAGAAAGAGGAATTTTGAATTAAATGAGGAGATCATTGTTGCAGCCGAAAAATACGTTGAGAATGTCGACAAAGGATTCTACAAAATTGACAACGACGTCTCAAAGAGATTACATTGGTGAACAAAGTTAAATTTTATAAAGAAGAAAAAAAAAATTTTTTCACATAGTCCCGGGAATTATTGACTTTCATATTACACATGAATTCACACAAATTGATAAGAGTTATAGAGAGTAAAGCATGTTAAGCTTCTTCCTCAAAGATTGATCTTTGTCGGAAAAAGACATATGGAAAAACCGGTTACATATTTGAAAATAACATTACACACATAAAAGGAAATCAATTAAGATAAGTCTTTTACTACAGGTGTTAGAGCTTTGCTTTAAAGCGAATGTGCGCAACCAACGTCAAAAGCAATGAAAAATTTTTAAATTGACACTAAGAAAAAAGTAAAAGAAGATATTGTTTTTCTAACACGGTCATCCCGAGGCAGATCATAAATAAGCCAAAGAGAACAATAACTTTTGCAAACGTGAATCTAGCTCGATCGATACGATTCCCTATTACATTTCGTTGAGGATAAAAAATATTATGGGATTATCCAAGTCTGCACGGCAGTCATTGTTTATGCGGTACGGCCACTGTTTTGCGAGCTGCATGGCATTTGGCCTCGTCCGGTTCAAAATGAAATTCATTCACATTCAACAACATCTCTGGATAATATGTCCATTCACTAGAACAGTTAAATCGAGAGCATTATACAAAAAATAGCCCCCAATTATACCCCGACCTTAAAAAGTGCTCAAATAGTTCTAGATGGAGAGGATATTCGATTTATTCTCTTGAACTTCTGGAGCCAGAGATGCCCTAATTTTTCCCATTTACGCTCCCAAAATAGATGCAACTAAGCCTCGTCGCTCATAACTCATCACGTTTGTAGAAATTTTTCACTTTTTAAATTTGTAGTGCAAGCGATGCAATGATCGGCGCATGTTGACAACTACCGTTGTATATTGACAGATCAATGGTGAAGTGGATTGTTTATATTTCAACTTTTGATATAAATTTAAAAATTTTGTGTACTCACCGCAGGCGGTTTGTGTCCTTGCTTCGTAGTCATTAATTTCAACTGGTCTTCCAGAACACCGTGCATCGTTAGGGGAATGAAATTTTGTGAACTAAATTTGGCGCTGACGTTGTGGCAGCACATCCTCTCTATACACATTTAATACTTATTTCTCGCTTGTTTGAGGAATATTTTTCCCTTTTTCCCTGCTTGCAAAATCCCATATTTGAAAGACTACCAAGCAATAACTATAGCTTGGAATCAAATAAACTTTTTCATAAACTAGTCTCGCGTCATCAGCTGTCAAAATATGTAGCCTAAGTGTAAATTTGGATGCGAGAAAATTCAATTACATTCCTTTTAAAAAAAAAAGAAGCGAAATGATTTTCCGAACAACGCATTTTTATACAAATTATTAGCTATCTATTTAATCTCTACTGCATTCAACGTTAGAAATAATTGCAACAAACAATTTAAACACATTAAACGTATGATATTGTTTTTTTTTTTTATGCCTACATCAATACGAGTTCTTGCTTGGATACGAGTTGTTTCGTCCTAGTGTTGATAAAATAACATTTTCCTTATCTGGTTCTCATGTGTTTAACACTTCCATTTATAATAATATGTAACTCATATTCTCGGACGGAGAGATTACTTCCCATTTTGTGGACGAATATTGTTCTACACGTCTTTTTCTTTTTTTTTAAAGAGAGTCAGGGAGTGCCTCCTATTCGTGTGACCGCCAGAAAGGAAGAGGAGTGAAGAAAGTGAACGATACAGGGAGGTGGCCGCAGACTAGTGAATCTATGTGCCCAACCGACTGAACGCTTACTACAGCTTCGACCAATGTAAACTCTACCTAACTGAGATTACCACCTGCGAACAGTGACTTACTCACTCGGCTACTCTTGTGGACGTAGTATTTGAAAGAAAAAGAAAAAGGTTTCCAGCCCAAAGTTGATGTAGGAAATACGAAGTCGACGCACAGTCAACGTAGGTGTGGAGAGGCTTAAACATAATTTCAATTGAGTCTTGAATTTCAAATTTTTGACGATTATTTAAACTTCGAGAACGGAAATAATTATGTCCAATTTTCTTTTTTTTGCAAATTGGCAACTTCTTTTTGGAAAGTTTTCCGTATTGATTACTATCGAACGAAATATATTTAGCAAAGGAACGTCTCTTGACTTGAAACTCAAGGTTTATAGGGCGGTTGGTAATTTCGACCATAGTCAATTTATTTTTCAAACATGAACTGCTGTCTATGTATTTAGGAGGATACTTGAGGGGCTATTCTCGTAATTTTTGAATAAATGTGTGTGTGTAAATAAGTATGTTTTTTTTTGACAGCGCAATACCAACTAATGGCACTACACTGGGGTCAAAGCCATCCCGTAATCATTTTAATCATTAATCATCATAAATGGCGCCTTATAAGTTCTTGGTCACTAGTATCTACCATCCTATCTGCTCCGTCCACGGCTGAGATTAGGAACTCGCATGTCTTCGGTTTTATATTGAAGCATGTCTTCCACATCCGTTCCATCTTTCGGTGTCCACCGTCATGACCGCTATCGTGTTACGTGATGTCATATGTATTTCCAGAGATCTGAAAAGCATCTTTCTCGAATATGTTCAAGCTGGAGAGACGAAAACAGGGTGTTACAATAGCCTAGTACGTAGTATATATTTAAAGTGCAAACCATTTAATACATACGGTTGGAAGTATGACAGATTTATCTTTCCAACGGATACAACAAAAAATACGCATTAAAAACTCTGTAAAGTCGTGGTATTGCGATGTGAACAAAATATTCATTACCAACACTACACACTGATCCACAGCGTTTATTATTTCATAAAATAAATTTACCTAAATAACACAATTGCAAGTAGTTGACTCAAGTCCTGCTTTAATTCTCGCGTTCCCTTTTGGTATGTGAACAGAAATGCAGGCTATTGGTCAGTGAAAACAATACATTGAGATGCGGCCTATCATTAAATATCCTGCTGCACCTGGATTAATATCAAGTTCATTTCTTCATATAATGACTTTTCAGAATAGGGCTTCATATGCGGTGTGATCGAAAAAGTAGTCCAATCTAAACCAATTTCAATAGCGTTCATCCTTGGACTAAAACCTGACAGTGTACCAAATTTCGTCAAAATATCTCTAAAATTGCGGCCTTTAGGTTCGAAAACAATTTGGAGTGATGGACAGACAAGCTTAGATTTATGAAAAAATCATTCTAAATCGATCGATATAAAAAGGTCGATCTAAAGACATTCTTGCTGTTGCATACACGCGCACATACTTGACATACCATTGTGCGACAAGTAGCGTAGAGTATAAAAATTGCAAAACTATTCAAGTTGAGGTAAAATATGTCAGGTCACGCTTATCAATATTGAATAAAGCATGCATGCATAAAAGCAAATAATGACTCTATTCTAATTATTCTCGTATGTTGTGCATTTTTCGTTTACGACAATCGCTTACCTTATCCAGTAGATGCACTTTGTTTCTTTGAAATGTTACGAAATTATGCCAGAGTCATAAGCCGATTGTAAGCATGATCACATAAACATGAAAGACATGAAAATTGGTTTAAAAAAAAAGCCCATTCCATTATCATTGGTTGATATGAATATCAACCACACACACACATACACAAACCCAAACACATTTTACCTAAATTTCATTATTTCTCATAAAACGTCAAAACAAAAATATATATTTTAATTAGTAAAAGCCTATTGGGAAGACAAAATCCATCCAAAGAGTTTGTTTATAAATTATTATTTATTTTCGTTTCGGGCAAATACTACAGAGATAAGCTGCAGTGCCATCGAATGTATGATTGAGAAGAAAGGTATTAAAATGGAAACTAAATGAGAAAATATATAGAAGTGAGTTTTAAAAATGAAAAATTTAACAGAGCATAGACGTGCAATTAAATTGAAAACAAAGTTTTCATAATCTGTAAGAGACTGAATAAAAACAAGACGAGTAAGAAAATTATATTCGATTGCGATCGAATCTTTTATACCCATCATCGTCATTCTATAAAAGATGAGAGAAAAAGAAAAAATTATCATATGCATATTTTTTAATGTTGGGAAGTGCGGCTGATTTCTTTTGTGGGCATTTCTATCGTGTTTATGAGCAAGGGGCAAACGATACCGAACGTAAAGGTGTTCTCAGATTTGGTTGCATAAGCGAGTTCTTTGACCTGTTTAGGGCAGGAGAAGGTGTACTACAGATATTGCACATTTAAGCAGACGGACAGACGAACTGACAAACATGCTTAGGTGCGTTCCGAATTTGAAACTGGCCAAGAAGGAGGAGGAGGAAAACTAAACTTTGATACACTGTAGTATCGGGTAGATATTGTAAATTTTTCCCATTTTTGCGCAGGTATTACGACATCGGTCAAGTTTTGCTACATTCATCTACTATAATTTATGAGCAATGAGCAAAAACCAATTTTTTACTCCTTTTGAAAAACACAGGTCTTCCCAGTTTACGTAATACTGTAGGCACCATTTGGCCCATTTTCAATAACAACTTGCGCCAGAGCTTCAAATGTTTCTGCCAAAATTGAAGCGTGTAGCTTCATTTTGCGGCCAGGAGAATGTTTACACATTGCACGGACCGACAGACAGACATGCCTAAATCGATTTAGAATTTAATGCTGATCAAGAATATTTATCTGGTTTGCAGGGTGTCTGAAACTTCCTTCTGGGCCTTGCAAACGTTTTGATAAAATGAATATACCCATCAGCCTTCGGTGATGGGTACAAAAAAGCAAAGCGTACATGCGAATAAGCTGCAAGTACAGGAAAGCATCTGTAAATTGAAGAAGAAAATAGCAGTGAAATTAAATATATGTAAGATAATATGTAAATTTTCAAAATAAATTGAATTCAAGTTCGCTTTTAATTAAAAATAAATTAGATTAAAAAGAGCTAGAAACAAAACATAACATTAGCTAAGTTCAAGGATACGTCTGCTGCTAGTTAGATGGTTATATAAACAAACAGTAATTCAATTTTTATATAACTGTTTATGCACAGTTGGTTTAGGTGAAAGGTATCTCTATCTGTATGTTATATAGAAAACTTGAAAAGAACTTTGGATACTCGCCGCTGCAAGCAAATACGCAAAATTCTTACAATTCACTTATCACGAGTTTTTGGGGTTGCCAAGCGAAGTGTATAAAATCTTATTTAGCGTGAAAAGCGAAATTAATTTACTTATGTATATCTGTTTGTCTGCTGCTGCTAGTTGTTCTTTCAATTTGTTTATTTATCAATGCAATTCAACTACACTAAAACAACGAGGGAATAGAGTGGACTCATGAAAATAAATGTTAAATTAAACATTAGGGCTAACCTTTATAAAGTAAAAGAACAACCAAAATTAAAATCATGTATAAATAAACAATAAAAGAAAACACACAGTGTACACTTCTAACATAGCGGCATACTCGTAGCAAGGCTAGATCTTAACTATGGATGGGCCACTAAATCGAAGCGAACACGCAAAAGCTTGGCAAAATGAAACAGTGAACGTAATTAGTTTGACTTTGAATCACACGAAGCTTTAAAGATTATGAATTTATTTAGATCTATCGTAGGCAAGACATACATAGTAAGGAGAGCGGTTTAAAGTATCTGAAGAATTCAATATTGGGATAAAACTGTAGCTATCACTTCTAAGTAATACAGTTCTTTACGTTGGGCGCATTGAAAAGGTTTTATGAAAATAGAATTTCTAGGAGGCTAAGAACATTGAGAGAAGGTAATCTCTTCTAATAAGGCAGTACAGTCGATAGCACCATTTATTAAATTAACTAAGATTGAAATACCTAGGATAAATCTACGTTTCTCCGTTTCCAGAGGGCAAGGCTAAAAGAACCAATCTATTATCATGAGATGGCAAAGAGACAAGTGCATCCCTTCCCAAATTCCTAGGGATGAAAAGCAACAATTGCATCTGAAGTGATTCTACCTATAGGGAACCACATGACCGCGATATATTCAAATATAGGTCTTACCAAGCTCATGTGTAATCTTTTTGCTACGCATCCTAACGTATAAGCATTTTTGGTTATTCTAGCCAAAGCATTCGTTTTAAAAGTATTCACTTAGGTGACTTGGTGCCATCTTCCTCGTCTGTTATAATTTTAAAAGTTTTCGTAGAAAAACAAATTAGATATCAAACTTCACGTTACTGCTAAGATAAGCTTAAAAACCAGCTCAAGGTTATTGGAAAAAAAGTCCTAAGAGCTTCCTTAATAACCTACGAATTGCTAGCATCTCCGTTCAGAGAGTGCAAGTGCACGTAATTTTAATGGCACCTATAAAAAACATTAACTGACAAATTTTCTCATTTGATCACAAAGCTTATTAATTAATATAGAAAGGCCCGCACCGAGAATTCTCCTCTCTAGACGTCAACAATACGCAGACATCCCAAAAAGTGTAACATTCTTGTAAAGCAACGATTCGAGAAAGTACCGACCTCCTAAATGTGCTATTGAATTATCCATGTCCGTCTTTCCATCATTTTGTCGTCTATTAGCGTCACATATAATCTAAATTCATTGCGATATCGCAAGTTTTTTAGTTCAGATTGGAGTGACCTATGATCGCTATTATAGTACGAATATTCAAGAGCAATTAAAGTTCAATTTATAAGTGATACTGAAAGTTCTTTGTATTTTGTTCAGACGATACATTAGAACAATCTCAAGCCACATATAACATTCTTATACGATTTTTCAAATATCGGAAATATCATCTATTTTAATCGCTGATGAACATGTGAAAAAAATCAAGGATTTTGTCCCCAATCTTCATTGATGACCTTGTAGAATTAGTTATAGTACCAATCTAAGAACTTGCAATTATATTCTTCCTCCATTCGCTTTGGGCCAAAACAACCCCAATTTGGAAGCGTTGCCATTTTTAACTGGCTACAAAGATGGCGATCTAAATTATATAATTTCTGGTGGCGCTTGCGATCCAACTCAACAAACAGACAAATATGCTTCCCAAGGAGCAAAAAATTCCGTTAGGTATATAAATTAGACCTTTACTGTCCGTTTCGTGAGTCTGTGCTAAAACAATTCCCCTATTTTGCTGGCTATTTTTGAAATTTTCGGTAATATTTCAACTAAACTAATGTCATTTCACAAGTACCGGACTGATCATAGTGACCTTTTATTTTTTTTTTTTTTTATTCTTTTCTTACCTTTGCATCAATGAATACGTTTTGATTGAAGTCATTGTAATCGCTCTGAAGAGCAAGAGAACAAAAGATGCTTTAATTTGTAATCTAACAAAGCGAAATAAACCAAAAAGTAACTGGTTAGGTATTAATGGCAATTGCACCAACTTAACGCACAAAAGAAGTGGACATTGAAAAGCGATATACATACTCTTACTATAAAATTTCCTCTACTTTTTGAATAGTAGTAAATATCAAAGCGAAATTTCATGAGAACGGCAACTAGAACTACTAAAAATTGGTTCCAAAGCCATCCTCATACTAAACACAAAGGCTTTTGTACGTTCATGGTTTTCGCTAACAAGTACAGTAACCAAAAATATTTATGATAGATGCCGAAGTAAGCCTACGTATATTTTTATGATGACCTTTCAAATATGAATAGCAGATTCACAATAAATCGCGTTCCAAGCAAATTGAAGCGAATATCAAAAAAAAAAAAAAAAATGCAATTCAAAAATTTCTATACCTTTTTTACTCCTACACGTAAGCATAGCGTAAGCTTTACATATTATTACCTAACTGTATGACTGTATAATGTCTAGGTTACTAGGTTAAGTAAGTGTTGGTTAAGTTATTTTTACGTATTGTTAATTTTTCTTTTATAAATATTACTATAAGAGAAGAAGAAGAACCACAGGCACACAGTTGTCTACGTCTTACATGCAGTAAGGACCGGAATGGAATCTGGGAGGACAATCACATTAGAGATAAGTCAGCTGAAGTACTTCGAAGGCGCTCAATCGACCGGTTGGCAACGTCAATTTAATTTCGAACAGAGGTATAGAGGAGCAGAAAAATGCAACATACCTGATTAGAAGAAAATAAATCCTTAAGCTTTCAAGTGGGGACCAGTTAGGCATGGTGCGATAGAAAATAGCCCGTTTTAACCAACTAACCAAGACGCCTGACTTTCCATTCTAGGTCGACGTAGAATTCCGTTGGAGATGCAGCTAACCTAGCTAATGTAGAAAACCGCTAGTTAAGATTTGAGGTGTTCATGAATTACTTCTTTAAGCCGACCGGTAATAATTTTATTCCCAATGTAGTTATTGTCTGTCGTTCAGGTAGGAATTTAGACAACAAGCATACTGTCATGGTAATGTTGTTATAAACATATATAGCACTGACTTTTTATTATTATTAATTAGAGTTGGCACGAAAACTCAGTGCGTCTGCCTTGAACGAAAAACGTTCCTTAACGGGTAAGTTAATTGTTGGATATCGTATGTTTTTCGAAGACCTGAAACAACCATCACGATAGCTTAAATTAATAGATTTTCTGTGATAGGAAAAATATTAAGCTTCGTAATTTTCGTGGTTTAGATTATCCAGAAATGTGGCGAATGTTTGAGACTTATGTTCATTTGTGGAAAAATCTCTAAAAGAGCGCTTTTTTTAAGAAAGTTTTCTGTGATCCAGGGGAAATTTAGCACATACATTGTCTAAAGAGTGTATATAATATAAAAATCTAGCGAGAAGCAAAAGTGCCATTTGCGTAGTGACCTTGATTTATGCTTACTTTTAATGTTGGATCGATATGTCCTATAAACACGAATATAAAGGAAATTTCCTCTTTTTACACCCACCACTGAAGGATGGAGCGTATACTCATCTTGTCGTAATGTTTGTAACATCTAAAAGGAAGCTTCAGAGGTTCTGTAAAGTGTATGCAGTATTTATGTTCAAAAATGAATTAAATCAGCCATGCCCACACAAACTTAAAAATAATTAAATTTTCTTTTTTCACTTTTTTGAAGCAAATGCTTGTTAATCATAAAATGAATAAGGCAGGATGCTTAAAACTATTTCGTGCTTTCCTCAAATAATGCCTTAATTTTGAAATAAATATGGTGAACACCACGACCTGATGAATGAGTTTTTGCTTAATAATAAAATATCAAATAAAAGCGCTTGGCCAATAGAATACGAAAAGCTAGGCTTGTTAACCCTTCCGCCTATAACCACGAGTTTGACTTCCGATAATGAATTTGTGCCATAAGCGAAGAGCACGAGTTGAAATTATTGTTTGCTCCCAAACATGATTTATTTTTTCACAATTCCTTTTGGTTCGCCGAAGTATACATGTCATGAAAAGCATAGATTTTGCGCCATGCACTGGAGCATGGCCTAACAACTGAGTAGCACGACGGTCGACTGATCTTCTCGTTTACTATCGGCAATGACGCAATCGGCAAATACTGTGTATGCCAAAAAATTAGTTCTAAATTAATTATGGTGAACGTCACAAAAGGGTACATTAATTCTTCTTAACAGTGTTTGTTAGTGAAGTGAAAGGTCAAACGTAAATATTTTATCCCATTCACTTTTTTATGACAATTAAAAAAATCATGGGGCGCCAAATCTTTTAATGCTGGTGCGTATGCGAGACTCAGCTCCATCCGAATATAACTTTCCTGCTGATTGGCTATTCTTTAAGTTCTTCCCCTATTATACAATGGCTATGTCCACATGCTTGATTGTCTGAATTGATCAAGACCGTTGGGACCACTGATAAAATAGAAGCACAAATTGTTACCTTTGCATCTGTCAGAGAACGTCTCAGGTTATGTTGGACTGAGGGCCCTTGACCGATTTGCCTTAATTCTAATCTTTGCGCCAAATTACAGGCCAATTGCTGAGTTTTCGCGCCCAGGAAAACGCTTAGCGACACACACTACACAGACGAACGGACGGACGGGCGGACGGACGGACGGACGGACGCAATTATGTAAATCGGTTTAGAACTTCATGCTTATCAACAATATATGTACACTATGGGATTTCTGAAGCTTCCTTCTGGGTGTTGCAAACGTCTCGACACAATCAATACACCCCCCGTTATCCGCCGATGGGTATTAAAATAAACATTAAATTTTTTTTTTTATTTTGCTATAACTTTTTTTAGAAAAAAAAAGTAAAAATGATATAAAGTTCTTGAATTCTTTGTTTATGCGCACCGCTGACCACGCAGCGCTGTACATACTTTACCCATCGACTATGCCTACTTCTCTTCTACAAGAAGATCCCGTAAGCACACAATGAGATCAAGTATAATACAATTGAGTTTACCTTATAACTTAAGGCAGTCGTAACAGTAAGGCCAACAAACATTGTACAAATAGTAAAAAACAATACATGAACGTTAAAGAGCACACGTACAACTTGTTTATTATTCATGTTTACTTATCATATATATATATATATATATATATATATATAATGCATTGCATGCAAGCAGAAGCATATATCGAGATACTATTAATATGTAATGTTTGCAGATACTTTAGTATTTTTTATCAATCAATGCGAAAGAAAACAAAGAAGAAAAACAAATGCAACTAGCGCTGCTCTTATTATTGTAGCTTAAAAGTTGCTGCCGACTATGCTGCTGTTGTTGCTGACGGCAACGATATAAAACGAAAGCGAAGACAGCAGCAACAACGCCATCGCTCGACGTAGCCGCGTTTTTTATTTTATATTTGTATTTGCTTCGCAAACAAACCCCATAAAGTGTATTCAGGTAAATTTCAACTTTTTGTTGTTATATTTGTTGCTGTTGCAGCAGCTGACGCTGCTATTGTGTATAACTGACTTGACTGTAAATTAAATAAACAATCAGTTGGCAATTTAATATAAAACAAAACGGTTGTTTCTTTCATTTTACCACAATTTCTTACTTAACAAGCATTGAATTATTTTTTGCTTTTTAAACCTTTTTTCATTTTTTTCCTTTTTTTTTGTGTGCTCTTTTTAAAGTTCAGTTTAATAATAAAAGAACAAAATTCAAGAAGTGTAAGCAAGTGGCTGATAAAAAGAATCGAAGAGAAATCAATTTTCCCTTTCTTCCCTTTTTTTTTTTTTTTTGCTTTCATAAAAAACAATTTTTTGCATACTTTTTCTTTTTTTGTTTAATTTTTGATGGGAAATCAATAACAAAAGAAAAAAAAAAAAAAATTTTAAATAAAATCTAAAAAAAACACTTGTGAATACAAACAAGTTTTACAACGACAACCGAAGCATTAACGTTTTCTTCAGCTATTACGTTAGCCTCACTTTCTTTGCGTTTTTCGCTAAAGTGCATAACAACTGCCGAAAAAGGCAAAAAAAAAAAAAAAAAAGAGAAGAGAAGAAAAAAGAAAGAAAAAAAAGGAAAACCCCAGCAACAATAAAAAGAAAAAACCGGTAAAAAGAAATTCAGTGCAAACATGTTTCGAGCACGCCATCAACTGGACAAGGTAAGTGAATAAGTGACTATATGCAGGTGTGTGTGCGCATACTTTTTTTTTTTTTGTATTCTTTTACAAATTTTATACACGCTTTTGCCAATCTCTAGCTAACAGCTACAAATTTTTGTTGTTGCTGCTTAGTAATACTTTCTCTGCAAAAGCCAAAAAAGAAAAGAAAAACATGATTGATTAAGTGATTAAACACTTTTTATAAACCCTTGCCTCTTGAAGACATATTAATTCCCTCATCCCATACATGACACTTAGTCATAATAGTGGTTCTCGATATTGAGTATTGAGTCAGTAGCTATGGGTGATGAACTCGAGGTAACAAGTAGAGCTGTAAAGCTGTAACCTCCCGTGTCTAGTAACATGTACGAAGCACGATCGATATCGGGCATCATAAACTGACTCTGGATTTCCATCTATTCGTATAGACATTATTGCTATACTGGTATACGATCTGCACCGTCCTAGATTTACATTCCATGAATTCGAGGCTTCGTGGAGGCCAATCCACTTTGAAATCTTCGTATCTCGGAATTTCGAAATCAACTTGAAAAAGAAAGAAAATTTTAAGCATCTAAGCACCTCCAGAGAAGATTTCCATAAATTATTAGAACTTATCGAGAGGCTTTCCCGTTTTCTTAAAAATGTTCTTCTACGCTATTTAACTCAGCAGTATTTTTCACTACGCTTTGTTACTTACTCTATTTACCGCAAATGAACTTTCGAGTAAAGTTTATAGAAATTACTTACAGGAGTCCAGACCAGACTTTTCTACCAAGAAGCTCACTCTACTTCACTCCGGTTCGTAATTATTGAAATAATTTCCTCATTATTTTGACAGCCCTTGAAATATGTCCTAGAAGCGTTACGTACTTAAGAAGAAGATCAACATCTTATGTCCCTTTGGCCCACTCGAGTACCATTCCGTCCATCCAATTCGTCCAATTTGTCTATCTAGAGTCCTGTCTGCCGCCTTGATGCTTCGTAAATCCGACGAAATGTTACGAACATTCTTTGTATTTACGTTTTCGGACAAATATTGATAAGATCGTTTGGCAATATCAAAAAAAAAAAAAAAAACCAGGGAAAGGGAAATCTCAGAAAACAGAAACATGCGGCAAACCTTCGGAAACAATTGATAAGGTCAGCACGACAATTGCAGCAGATAATGGATGTCCAATATTTGTTCTGGGACGAGCATGAGAAACGAAATTTGCTTTTCCATAAGTAACGTATAGCTATTTCGACCAACGCCAAGTTTTAATTTAGAGTCTGTTGCTTATGCAATCGCTAACTCAACGTTTTATTTTGTTGTAAAGATTATAATTTATGGGAAATTAAAAAAAAAAAAAGTAGAAAGGTATATTGCTGTAAGCTCGTCCCGAGGGGCTTTTAAATATTTATTTATTTATTGTCTATTTTGTAAACAAATTTACAGAGAATGGATTAAAGTACTACTGAATAACCTCGCGATCCTTTGTCAGCTGCTCAGGCTGCTCATGCGGATCCTCAAGCTGCTTATGCGTGTTCTTGTATCATATAAAAATTTTGTTATTATTACACAAGTCATTGCCAACTCTGACTTGTACAATCTACCATTCTGAGAGTTTGGTAGAGTATACTTGAGCATAGCTGTAACAACTACTTGGTTGGAAAATGCGTGAAAGTTGTGTTTTGGGGAAGGCATCCACTAGGCTGTGGTCGTCTTCTACCTCTTTCCCCATCTCGTCCCGAACGTTGCCACGTTGCATATGTGGATCATATTGAAGAAACGAAAAGAAAACGAAATAGAAAATAAATTAATAAATAATGTTTAGTTAGAAAATTGTAACGGGCTTAGTTGAAACCTTCGGTACTCGACACGTAAGTGTAAAGAAGCTCTCGGCTGTGCAACAGACAGTATCAAGCTTGATCTGAGCTAAGTTGTGTAAGCTAAAAGCCCTAATGCTTTTACCGTTTCAGTGTACCATTAAGTCCATCAAGTTATCATAAGTGGATGGATGGATGACACCGAAGGATATAATTAAATTGAATCGATTCAATCAAGGATATGCCTTAGGATATGATAAAATCATTAGCATAAAAATTAACAAATAGCTTCGATTTTTCGAGCTTAACTGTTAAATAGCTCCATAAAAACTCTGTCTCACGTACAGCTATGTACACACTTTTCTGATAACCGGTCACGATTGCGGGCGGACTACGCTTCATCTTAGGCTATGTGCCCAGTATAACTTTTGAATGGACGCCCAGACAGACACAACTGAACCGATTGAAAAAATCGTAGATTAATTAAAAAAATGCCTGCTGTATAGCATCTTTCAGGCTATCATAAAAAGTAAGATAACACTTATCTTTGACCAGAATAAGATAACACACAAAATCATTTTTCAGCCACAAAGTAAATCGAGTTAATGTTAATTGAAACAAAGCATTACTGCAAAATTTTAAACTGAATACATAAGTCGAAAGGCAACAAACATTCATTTCAGTCATTCATCACAAGTTATTTTAATTCAAAGTCTATACGTGACTGCAGGCACGATTTGCTTTGTTAAAGCCTATAACTGCAGCAAATGTATGCCTTTCGTTCTATAGCATAACATTTACATAGATCTTTGTGTGGCTTGGCGCGGAGAAACATTCAAGATAAAAAAGCATTGCGTACATGTTTGGCGAAATTTCAATAATCTAGTGAAACTCGTATTTTTAGGTTAACAACAAAGAACTTGTTCTCAAAGTAATGCAAAAACAAAAACAAAAAAAAAGAAAAGAAATTCAGGTTCGCCAAAGTTATAGCCAATTAGGTTGCAATGCATTCATTCATTGACTTTCTATAGCGATTTTAATTCGATTCAATTTACGTCTTTTCCGTTAACGTGCGTTGATTATATAAATAACTAACGGCAATGACGTTTTTCCATTTTTTTTAATAATTTATGCAAACGATTTTTTTTATATTTGGCTGTTGAAACTGCGAATAATAATATAATGTTGACGATATCTCATTTAAATTATAATATTACGTTTATCTCGAGAAATAATTTAAATAATTTTTTTTTATACAAACATCAAAAATTTGATAATCAATTATATTTTTATCATTTCAATGATTCATTATAAACTCATTCCTGCGATGCGTTAGATAATCCAAAAATTATTCAATTCAATAAAGACAATAACTTTTTTATAGACACATAATTATAACCATAGTTACGTATAGATGTGAAATGTAAACAATACTTATACGCTACATCACTTGTAGTGCAAGGGTTTATTAAGTTTGCGCGGATATGTGCAACATGCAGAAGAGCTTGGGACACATATTACATGTATTATATCTGAACATATACCAGAAGAACTTTTTGAATCGGTTCAAACCCATCCTTCCGTCTATCTATTCGTCTTGTGTTCTTGTGTGCAACCTACAGGCCGCCATATTTGACATATTTCAAGGGAGTTTGATATACTGATGGGTTTTAGCCCAAGCAGAGACCTCATTGAAAATGGTTCCGATTGAATTACTTTTCCGACCACTTCCCATATAACGCCTTGTTTTAAAAATCCGTTATATGAATAGTTGTAAGGTTGTATAGGGTATTTACCCAGTATAGTGATTTTACTTGTTTTCAAATCCTAAATGTTCGATATCATTTGTGGAGACTGTAACGCGTATATTAACTCATTTAGAAAGCAAAGAAAATTATGGCTTATTTGATGAAGGGCTTTAAACGGATTCAAAATCAAATCTTTAAAAAGTGTAGGCAGTGACCGATTTTCTTATGAGCGACAGCTTTCTCGTTAAACTAAGTTCATACCTGACTATGGTAAAAAAAAAAGTGTTTTATCAAGTAAAAGGCGTAAGAAAAATATATTCGACCAAAGGATAAAGTTTAGAGGCTCTCAAGATGGTCAAAGGATTGTTCGCATACTTTAATGCTTGGCAAAATTTGACAAGTACTCTGCCCTATGTGCTTGCACTGAAATTTATTTTTATCAGTCGTGTCAGGATCAGTCAAGTTATCCAAAAACTTTTTATTTAATATGCCCTTTTTTTTAAAGGATGTTTCTCTATTTTACCGTAGCTCTGGCTACTTTTCATGTGCTATTTAGTGCTATAGTCGGAAGGGAAACATCTCTACCGTTGTTAAATATTTTATGCACAAAAGTGGAAAATTTCGACCTCGCGCGCTGCCATCTCGTTACTCTAGAGTGCAGAAATTTAATTTTGTGTCCTTTTTTTTCTTTGAGTAACAGTGTTAGACTTAGAAGATGTAGCTACCGTCGAACATAATTTTTTTACTTGGCATTCCCTTTCTTAAGTTTTGGTACAATGGTATACTAAGTTTGTACGGATGTGTGCAGAGGAACTTGAGGTACACCCACCTTTTATTATACCGAGGTAGGCTTGCCTGCACGTCTGTCTGCCCTTTTTCTCATGCTCAATCTACAGAGCGCAGTTTTTTAGATACCTTGGTGCAGACGAGTTTTGACTCAAAGCCGACTGCTCTTGAAAATGATACTGTTCGGAACTCTATTTTGACCATTGTGCATATAATGCCTTACTTCGAAAAGTCGTTTTCTAAATAACTATCAGGGGGTACAGGATATTAAATGGACGTGGGCCACTATCGTGTGTTTACTTAGTTCTATACAAATTCAGAAAAGAGAAACTTTTTTAAAGACCACACAACGACATCGCTCGTGAATCTTACTCTTAAGGCAAATAATAAGTTCTGCAGCCTCTTTAAGAATTGCGTCCTACTGTGTGTTTGTAGAAACGCACGTATACATTCACAATCTGACTGTGATCGTGTTATGAAAAAATTTAATAAATTTCTAAAAATGAATTTGAAAATTAGTATGCCACTCATCTTTCATGATTGATATTAAACATGGACATAATTGAAAGTGCGTGAGAAAATATAAATTAAACAACTTAGATCGAAGAGAATGAACGACAATAGAGTTTCTAGTTGCAACTTTCAGTTATTGGCAAAAAGTTCGAAAGTTCGATGTGAGACGAAGTCTTTTTTTTAATTTTGTTATTGTCTCGAAAGACTCTTTTTCGTTGTACACGCAGACACATGCAAGCGCAAAAGACAAATAAAAACGTGATAATGGGCCGGGGTACTGTTATGCATACGGTGACTTTTCAAAACAAAATGTTGTAAGGGACATAGTCGAAAAAGTGGAACACAGCCGAACCACTTCCAATAGCGTTGTTGCTTGGGTCAAAGAAGGGAAAAACACACTAGTACATGGATAGACATAGAACGGACATACGGACAGATAAGCCCAGACCAAATGAGAAAATGATTCTTAATCGATCAGTATAAAAGCAAACGTGTTTATATTAAATCCTTCTGGGTGTTGCACACATCCGCACAAACTTCATTTATCCTGTACTACAAGTGGTGTAATGTAAGAACGAACATATTCTTCTAATAATATGCATCTACAATGGCTCTTATAAACAAAAGCTAGGATATTCGTCCAAACACAAAGACTAATACGTGTTCTTTGAAGGTAAATTTTGATAATTTTCTAAATATCTGCAGTGATTTTATGATTTTACATAAATTTACTACTGTAGTGCGACTATGTTCACTCTACTACGCATACTATACTTATGCCTACCTATACTAAGTTGCGTACGTGGATTCGAGCTTTGCTTATACTTGATTAGTTTACGCTGTATTAAGATACCTTAAGCTAACTATTTTATTGATTTATTGTAAGCTCACTTTGCTCTCTGTAAACGCATTGTTGTTGATGTTATCCTAAACGTAGAAAAAAATTTTGCATTCGATATGCTATTAAGGAAATTAACACCACATATATATTTGGGAAGGGCTTCTTTAAGAAAACCGATTGAATTTTTTTAACAAATTTCATTCAAATTGCTCTGGCTTTACAAGAGTTGCTTGAATTGAAATTACTAACTAAGTTAATTGTTCCTGAAACTCTCTTCAATTTTTGTGAACTTAAATCTGGGAACGTTTTTTATGTCGAGGCCAAGAGAAACGCCAATCAAATTTACTAATTGAAAGTTCATGTTAGTCGTTTGTAGAGAATTAGCAAGAACAAGAACAATTAATTTATTCAATATGTAACTCATACGCAATGTCGCACGGCATTGATGAGATGCCTTGAATGAATTTAATTAACTTGCAAAATGCATTACTTGAATGAATTAATCCCGAGGTATACGTATTACAACCTACTTACTTATCAATCAATCAGTGTTTTCACGCTCTCTTCTACTTATCTGCGCTATTGAACTTATGAAAATCTTGTATATTTCGAAAATTCGCTTGAACTGCGAGCACAGTGGACACATATGAATAAATATGCAATAAAGCCATAGACACAAACCTTTGGCAAGGACATACTAATGATAATTAATCAATGATTCGCAAGGAAAATTTAAAAGCCAATAAAGCATATGCGAACTTGGCCGTAATTTCTGGTTAATATCGTCGGATTTAAAAATTTTTTGTACGCCTGATCCAAACTGACTCGAATAATATGATGACCGAATTACAGGCTATTCGTGCATACGTAAACTTTAAAGTGATTTTTGCTTCAAGATTTCTCTTTTTTCAAGTTTATTTTTTCTTTAAAATTTATAACAATATGTCGATATCTTCTTCTTATTCTGCAATTCAGCGAGTCAATAACAAATGATTCATCCTTTTGCGTAAAAAACATATGTCTATATAGGAATATATCTTTATTTATATGACAATTATATTTTCATTTTCTTTTTTTTTTTTTTTGAACATATGCGTCTAAACAAACTGCAAAAAAATTTAAACTACGTAGTGTGAAATAGGTATTTAAAATTCGCTTTAAAAACCTAATATTTTTTTTCTGCTCTGTCCGTCAAAACATACCATTAACAATAATATATATAAAATCCTACATTTTTTTACAAATTAATTTCACTTCATTCATATATAATAGGATTTTTTTTAAATAATTCTACTAAAGATTTTGTTCATATTATTATACTCTGCACCATTTGTGACAAAAGAGTATAATAAGTTTCTACAGATACCATCTTCGGACAGAATCACTTTCCGAATCAATTGAAGTAAGTCTGTCCATTCGTCTGTCTTTTTTACTTGCGTTCAACCTACAATTTCTGGGTTATGTTGATGAAAATCGGTACACTATCGTGTTTTGGCCCAAAAACGAATGCTATTAAAAATGGTTGGGATCAGACAACTTTTGGGACCACCTTCCATATAAAGACTTATTTTGAAAACTTCTGTTATTAATTCTAGGCTGACGTAGAGTACTTAATGGTCGACCGTGACTCCCTATAGTGTTATTACTTGTTTTGTTTTCATTTACAGGTGAACCTGTTCGTGAGCGGTTTTTATATGCGCTTCTAATTTGTACGATTGCTTTTATGCGACTTATTTGTTTTGTGCAATTTTTTTCCATGCGGAATATAAATGTATATGGAGATAAAAATCGGAGGAAAGAATGTGCTTGGTTTGTACTACAACCAGAAACAGTTTCCGCATTTATAATGAGGCGTTAAAATTTTTCCATGCATTTTTTCGCTTATTGCAATCTGCATTTTCATTTTATCTGTAAGCGAGACTTTTTTACGCGGTCCGTCATCGCCGCACAATATGCTGTAAAAATTCATTTGTAGGAGCAATATTATTAAGGTAAAAATATTTTTTTTCTTTGGCCTTTTTTTTGCTGCGGACCCCATCTATCGCACAAAAACAAGTCTACCTCTGCTGCCATCGTATCTTTGTATGGTATTAAACACAATATAAAGCCTATAAATATTATGTATAGATCTTAACAGAGGGTAATTAATCAGATGTTTTTTTTTTTTTCAAAATTGATTATTGTTCATTGATTAAAGTTGTAAGCTTAATGACAATTAAAAGTCCTACACTAATTAAGTCATAAATATAATATAAATGAAGAAAAAATATGTGAACAAAATATATATAATTAAGAGCTTATATGAAGATATATTTAATATTCAATTAGAGTAAAAGGGTCATAATTAATACTTGATATTTTAAATACCTTGTTTTTTATAACAGCGGCAGAGACCACAAAAAGCGATTGTGATGGAAGTGATGCACTTTCATTTAACCATATATAAAATATATTAATGCATATGGAACCTAAGAGCGAATCCTAAAGATTTCTTCAATTGATCAAAATTTCATTAAAAAACATTATTCTCGAAAATCGACTTTTCAAAGCGACAAGCAATATAAGTCCAGCGATTTCGCTTCTTTTCATCTGAATTTTCAATCTTTAAAATAACATTCAGAAGATAGATATGTAGGATATTTTCGATAACTAAATTTAAAGTACTTTTTTTTGTTCGAAAATTGAACCTTTTCGTTCAACTACACACAAGCCAATCAGATAAAAATTAATATTTTTAAATCATTCACACACAGATATTTATATCCCATGTATTTCTGTAGCTACATACAGGCTTTAATATAAAATAATTTTCCCTGTTTTGATTTTTTTCAAAACCGCATCAGGTATCCAGCTTGCTCCAGATTGCCTTGCAGTAAATGTGCTTCGTGAGAATGGCTGCAGTGTTGCCATTTTTCTATTATTGGTGAAAAATATCTTTTTTTATACCTAAGCATATGTTTAGCAACCTACTCGAATGTTACTATGCCAATGCCTTTCCTCAATCCCAAAGAAATTACGAAAAATACGCTTTTATACCCTACACCACTTGTGGTATAAGGATATGTAAAATTATTGCGGATGCATGCAACGGGCCAGAAGGACTTGAGAAAAATCCAACTTTTTTATAACAATCAGAAAGTAATTCTGAGCAGGTCTGCCCGTTTGCCCAGTGCCTGCGTTGTTTTCTTATGTTCAGCATTCGGGTCGCAATTTTTAAGCTATTTATACAAGCGTATATTTTGGCCTAAGGCCATTGAATATCGCACCTCTTCTTAGATCACTTCCCATATAAAGCCTTATTTTGGAAATTCATCAAATGAATAAGTATGGGGCCGATATTGGTTATTTGATGGCAGGCCATCTATCACTAAAGTGCTATTTACTAAAATACAATGGCTTCCCACTTAATAACTTGCCATGAGGGTGATTATCCATTCCGCAACGAAGAAGTATAAATTGCATTATTGCAACAATTGTAAATTATTTCAATTAATCTCATTCCTTAGAAGGGTCCTTTCTATTTTAAGATAGCACACCTTTAATGAAGTACAAACAAATTGTAAGCAAAATGTAAAGTGCATAGCAAGCACAAAACTAATGACACGCTTTAAAACGCTAAATTCGTTTAATGCAGCATAAGCAATATAATCAAAAACTAATTTCACGTTTTAAAGTATGCTTTAGTACCTTAATTAAATTGTAAATGAATAGATAATGCATAGCTAAAATGTAATAATAATATTAAGTGTAAAATTAATTAATATGTAAGTCAAAGATTACTCACATAAAGACGTCATTTCGTTTATGATCTGTTTATGCTACAACACACAGTTTATTTTACCCGTGACAATGCAATGCACACGTAGCAATATATGTCAACTCTTCCAGTTATAAATGCTACGAGTGTATTCTCCATCTGTCTGTGGAATTATGCATACGTGTAACATATCACACATAAGGAATGATGAAACGAAGCGTTTAGTAATACTTGAAAGAGATGGCAATAAAAAATATCTTCAGGGTACGAAATTTAAAACACAATTTTTGTGTCGTATGTGACAACAACCGAAAAATCATTCAGTCGATTTACAAATCAATCGATACTGGATACTGGAGAAATAATCTTACTGGTCTTTGTCTAGTTGGACAAATATGGAATTGGATTGCACTCCTTTAAACCATATAGTGAACCTTTAAAACCATATAGCGAACAATAAAAAAAAACTATAACTTATGGACCAGTAGTCGGAATGCTATGAAATTGATTGGTGCCATCTAAAAACTCATATGAATGCCTCAATAACGGCAATAATATTTATATGTGAAGCTACGAACGTCGCATTAACATCCTCTTGGGACGGTTTACTATGAACTTGCTAAAACCGATAAAATTGTCTCAACTCTTGAGGGTAAGTTGCAAGCAATATTCGTCGCTTAGGAAGAAAAGCAAACGCTACGAATGTTGGCAAATCTAACTTAACTTAATGGGATATCAATAGTATCCCCTCACACACCAATGCGAAGATAAAAAACTCTAAAAAATATGAGTTCTCTCTCATATGAGTTCTTCAGTGGGAAAACTGAAAATTCATGAGTGATATACTGTTCAAGAGATATGAAAGAAAATCGGTTTTGACTTGTCTCGTTACCATGACGAAAAATGAAAATTCAAAGCTTAAAAGCTGAACCGTTAACATGGATACCTTCGAAACAGCAAATGATGATCAATATGAATGATGCATCAAAGAACAACTAGGACACAGAAACTTAATCTAGCCTCAAAACCGTTTGAAGAATAAATTAAAAACTCATGGTTGAGATGTGCTGCAGTACCCGTCATATGCTGTCATTTCTTAACAATATCTTAGCAGAATTTCGTTGATCATAAAGAGTTTGAAAGTTGAAATTCTACCAAAGGTGTGCTTCCTGTTATTCTATATTCCCTCCAAGGGATTTTTGCTCATTCAGAATTTCTTTCTACGTCTATTTTTGACATTTGGCATTTATTTGATTTAGTAAACTACATCCACAATATTAAATCATAGACAATACAAATAGCAGAACACCAACAATAATGCGTTTATAGCAGTAGTAGTAAGCGTAAGTTTATGGTACAAATGAAAATAATTGCAAAGGTTCCGAAGAATATAAAGTGAGATTAAAATAGATCAACAAATTATTTAGCTTAAGGTATCCTTTTAGATTATTCGACTTGTAGCCCCACTGAGATACCTCTAAATTAATCAAATATAAACGAACCTGCAATGCACGTACAAGTGTGCGTAAGTATAGTGTGAACAGTAAACTAAACACAGCCGTATTGGGGAACTTTTATAAAATCTGAATACCATTTAGCAAATTATCAAACTTTGCCTTCAAAGCACTCGTATTAGTCTTTGTGTCGAAAAATGTCCTCTCTTTTGTTTGTATGGGTAAGAATGTAGATTCATATTATTAAAAAAATATGTTCGTTCATAAAAAGTCCTAGCACGTATAACTAGATATTCCGGCCGATTTTGAGCAATATCAAAAAGACCTCACAAATTAGTAGTGCCTACGCGACAAATATCTAGAACATCGTTGCTTTCGGTCTCTTTTGTTCATCACTCTTACCCTACCTAAGGTAGGCGATATGATTTTCCACCTAATTCTAAAAATAGAAAAAATCAACCGTGCCCATCCAATATTATAGGGTGCGAAAATTTAGTTCCTTTCCTTTTTTTTAGCCTTTTTTTAGGATAAAGGGCGTTGGTGTAAAAGATTTGCTCGCTTGCTTGTCATAGATTTTTCCTCATGTAATACTAAGAACGAATAATTTGAGTTATAATGGTTTCTGCAAATGACACGCAAAGGTGAACAGAGTTCGCAATTGAAATAATCTAATCAGGATACATAGTATCCGGATGTCTTTTATATATATGCATTCCTATGATCCCTTCTTTCTTTCTTTTCTTTCTTCCTATTGCCCCCACTTATTTCGGACCATCGGCAGGCTACTCGTACAGCGCACATGTCCAAAGTGTTAGATTGAATAAAAGTCGATCACGGAGTTCTCAGTGTATTTACTTCCAATTTGTGCTTGGAAGTAAATGCCATTAATAAACTGACCTCCTGATCACCTTATGCATGAGCTCATAATTGAAAACCTGATAACATATTAAACCGTAATTGCTTAGTACAATTATCATAAACATCATTTCAAAAGTTTCTTTATGCATGCATGTGTGAATGTATCAACCTACAATATTTCAAATTTTATTAGTTAGTTCTTCACCATAAGAGCAGTACACGGCATTTCTCGACTACCCACGGACGGTCTAAAGCACATGCACCAACACCGCAAAGATCATTGCTAGGATTGTAGGAATGCGTGTAGATTAGCCGGCACTAATCAGATATTGGAATTTCGTGCTATAGATATAAACATTAACAGCAAATTTTAAATGTATTGCATACTTTCTTCAACGTATTATGATAGCTTGGTTTTAAGAAATGTTCATTTCCGTAATTCTATACTCTACTTAGCTAATGTGAATACGTCGCACTTATATTTCACATCTTAAGTAAAAATGTATATTTAAGTTTTCGTTACAGTTATGAGAGCTTAAACAATAAATTACTTAAAGACGGACAGCCTTAAGCGCTATAATTGAAAACCTTTTACTTTACATGCACAGTTTAAAAGAGTGTTTTTTTTTTTAACACTTCCATAGAACAGTCTTACACACGTAATCGATGGATTTAAGTACATTCACCATCTAATCGATATAGCTTTGGCATGAAGAGTAAACTCTCGTTTGTTCATTTTGCATACGTTTTCGGAATTAGAATAAAATTTGCAGCTAAGTAATCAACTTTTCAAAGAGAAGCATTTGTATGTATTCCTATGTGTATGCTTCATTACATCGTGCCAATAAGAGTCACGTGCGTTAAGTTTTTTGTTTTGCTTACTTATTTTCTCATTTACGTTTTATTTCACTTTTCTTTTGTTTCTATACCCTACACCATTTGTGATGCAAGGGTATATTCAGCTTGAGCGGATGTATGCAACATCCAGAAGAAGTTGAAATAGACTCAACTTTACCGATGGACTTATAATCACTTTCTGAAAATTGTCTGTCGGCCTGTCCGCAAGCCCGTCTTGCGGTGTAAGAATATGTTAAGTTTCCATACAGAAAAACTTGACACGTTCTATTATTCCAACCGTTTCAGAATGATGTTCTGAAGCTTGTCTGTCCGTCTTCTGGTATAAGGGGTTATTAAATTTGTCCTGATGTAAGCAGTACCCACAATGATTTGAAGTAAACCCATCCTTTATTATACCGATCGATTGGGAATCACTTTTTGAAGCTTTTCTGTCCGTCTGCCCGGATCTTGTGTTCAGCTTATAGCTCCCAATTTTTGAGATATTTTGATAAAATGCGGAACATTTATGGGTTTTAGCCAAAGCACAAACGTCATTGAAAATGATTCGGATCGGATCATTTTTTCGACCACTCCTCTCATTTTCATAAGACTACTTTCTCCACCATTTCCCATACAATGTAGTATTGTGAAAATTGATTATATAAGTACTTGAGGATGGTGCAGGGTATTTAACAGTAGACCGTGCCCCACTATAGTGTTTTTAATTTTTTCTATTATTCTCCCCCTTTTTATAACTTAAATATTCTCTATTCATGCATTCATTCTCTAGTAGTTAGGCCAAATATACAATAACAACATACATATACACAGACATACATTTATAAGTGCTTAACCAATTTATGTTTTCAATAACTGAAAACTTTGTTTTTTTTTTTTTTTTCATTTTGCTGTTGTTTTTATTGAACTTAGCAAACGCTTTATTGTTGTTGACCAATGTCAGGGTTAACCATTAAGCATTGACTTGATTTCGTTTAGTTTTGTCTCTTTTTTTTTTCTCATTTTGTATTCTCTCAACGATTTTAATAATCAATACAAATTAATTTAAAAATATATATATAATGCCTAAAAATTGAAGCTTGTGTGCACGAGATTGTAAACCCGCTTTTCAATTGTCAGCGGTGCGATTTGTCTATACAAACATACACATACATATGTTATTTTTTTCTTGTTATTTTTTTTTTTACTTTTCTAATGCACTCGAAATTGAATTTCTTAAGTGCCTTAATGACTTGCATTCATGGTTACTAATAATTGCTTTATAATCATTATAATTTTAAAGTTAATTAACTTTAGTGAATAACTCTGATTTTCTACAATAAATGCTTTGTAAAATTTACCTTTAATAGCCACTTTAAAGGTCATTAGAACAGTTTCAAATGAGTGGAACAATTCTTGAGACAATTGAAAATTATTTTGCATATTTTACATATATTTTTTCAAATTAATTGATTCTTTTTAATTTAAATAATTTTAAGAATATTTATGTAATCAATAAACGAAAAAAAAAAAAACTTAAGCTATTTTAAAAAAATATTTCTGTTTCAGTTTTTCTCACGAAGTAATACCAAGTAACGAAACTTGTTTAAGTTAAATTTCAATATAATTTAAAACAAGGAAATACGGTACAGTGGACCCCGAAACACTATTACATGCCCTTCGCGTACATACCTTCAAACATACCGTTCGCTTTTTGCAGTTGCTCATATAACGGCTTTTCAAAATTTGCCATCGTACAGGAAGTGATCGGAAAAGTGGTCCGATCCGAACCATTTCAAATAGCGTACGTCCTTGGGCCAAAACACATCGGTGCACCAAATTCCATCAAAATAACTTAAAAATTATATAATCTGTAGATTGAATACAAAAATAAAAAACGGGCGGACGGACGGACGGACGGAAAAGTTTAGATGGACTCCGAAAGTGATTTTGAACCTATACGTATAATCTCTCTCAAATGCTTCAAACTTAACGCACTCTTGTGCAAGTGTTGTAGGGTATGAAACTTTTTGTCATTTTTAATCACAAGCTTCCTTTTAACTCGTATTAGTTATAAATTTTAAATACAAGGTTAAAGAGGGTAAGCAGTAAATACGAGGTTTTACAAGATTAACTCTGCATTGACAAAAGAATGGTAAGACCCAGGGAGAATATTCTGGCAGTGTGACAGGTGATAACTCACAAGAGAAAAAAACGCGTTTTCTTGTTATGGCTTTTTGTCTTAAGTTGTGATGCCTGTGTGATGTTGGCCAGAACAGGGCTGTAAGTGTTTCCTACTTGTTCCATTGTAGTGAATTTTATTGTGTGTTATGTCCTCTACGCGTTATACTATTCATCAGAATTATAGGAAGACAATTTTCAATTTCTGCATTACGTTAATGCATCTTCTCAGACTGCATTGGCTTTTCGAAATTTTTCTATCAACTATTTGTTACACATGTGTTCGCAATCGAAATGTTTGCCTTATTTAATTCAGATATCATTTTGATTCAATTAAAGAAATAAAGCTGAATCGGCGCATTCGCTACGTCGCATGAAAACAACTGCAGAAAAAATATAACATGTTTGGCGATGACCGCACAATTTAATTGGAAAAGTCTTTGCTAACTAACTGGTGATTACACCTGGAAATTGGAAAAGTCTTGCTAACTGACTGGTGATTGTAGCTGTGCAAATATTGAAACCTATTTATACCCTACACCACCTATTTCTATGTTGAGGATGTGTTCAACAGAGCCAGAAGAACTTAAGATAGAACCGATTTTTATTACAACGATCGAGTCAGAATCACTTTATGAATAGATTTAAGCTTGTTTTACCGTTTGTTGGGTCCAAATATTTGAAATGTTTCGATGAAATTTGATATACCGGCGCAAGGACAATGCTATTGCAAATGATTCGGATCGGAACACTTTTTCGAACGCTTCGAATAGAAAGCATTATTTTGCAAAGTCAAAGCAAAGATACATCTATAACTGTAGGGTGACGAAGGGTATTTGATCTTGAACCGTAGTCCACAATAGTGTTATTATTTGTTTCTTTTTTTTTTCTTTTTTTTGTTTTTAGGGCATATGTAAATGTTGAAGCCATTCAAGGCCTAACATGATACGATTACTCTACTATCTACTTGTTAAATGCAAGTATAAGGTGTAATAATATGAAATGTTTGTGTAATATTAAGTGCAAAACAAAAAAAAATAGAAAGTAAGGAAAGCAAGATAAGCAGCCTAATGAAAAGAGACGAATGAAGAATAACATGTGTACATGTTATTTGTTAGTCCCAGCAGTACATATCGAGCTAATCTCATTGTTAAAATCAAGAATGAAAAGCTTACGTTTGTACGTAAGATATGAACATGTAAGCTATTCTAAGTCCCTGGATAAGGAGTTGTAAGTTCTCTTTTTACGTTTACAACACCTAAGAACAAGTATTAGACTCACAGTTAACTGTTGTGATCGCACAGATAAACGACAATTGCAAACGATTATATATGGAAAGTAATAGTAAGTAGGTTTATAATAATTTTGAAATTTAAATAACTTGAAGAGATCAAAAATCTCAAAACGTTTGCACCGATAGCTCAGGATGTGTGCAAACACATCGAATGCGAAGGGCGCTTGTAGCGATCAAATGAATTTCTATTTCGCTTCTTCGGCAGTGTGTGTTCGCCGTATTCGCACAAGTTTGATCGAGAGCAAACATATTATCCATTTACCGTTATGTTCCGGCAAAATCGTTTGAGATCGATTAAATGGTGTTTTCTTTGCTTCTCCTTCTCCCCCTTCGTAGAGCACATGCATAAAAACAACTGCTTGGTAAAATTGTTCTTTATTTTAATGTAGCGCATTATACACACACTTATCATTAAAGCTATAAATGCTTGATTCTATTTCATATCGTGGATAAAAATGATCATTATTTGCCGCCAATAACTAACGAACTCGTTTATCTGCGGCAAGCAAACTAAAAACTTCAATGTTAAATCAATTACGATCTACATCGCACATCGTTTCAAAATTTGACATAGATTTCAATTATGTTAATAATGATCTCTCAATCGAGCTAAGAGCATGTCCATAATTAACGGCAAAACGTCATTTTCATGTCGTTATATTAAGTGCTAAATAGATGAGTATTTAACATTTTTGCAACAAAACTAATATGTATTTCTCTCGTTTGTACGCGCATTGAAGATGACAGCGGAAATGTTTATAATAAGATTATTTTGCAAACACACACATTTCAACTGCAACGAATCAGTGTGTTGCGAGTACTAAAATCAGGGACTAAAATTGTTTGCTTCTTTGCAATGTTTTTCAAAACAGATAAAAATACTATAGCGATACAAAGTTCACCATTAAATACCCTACACGATTTTGTTTAATACGGTTATTCAATAGCGTATGTCCTTGGGCATATTTCAGCAAAATTTCTCGAAAATTAACGACCCCCTAGCTTGAACACAAGAAAACAAGACGGACAGACGGACGGACGGACGGATGGACGAACGGCAAGTGTAGGTCGATTCAAAAAGTGAGCCTGTATCAAAGGTGAATCTACCTAAAGTTCCTTTGAGTATTGCATCCACCCACACAAACTTAATATACCTTTGTGCCGCAAGCGATGCACGGTATAAGGAGAACAGTCTAATTGGTTCGCACAACATGTTATTCTCAAATGGCTTTAATTACTTGTGACAGTTATTGCAGAAAATACATAAAATCCTATAGAAAAAATAAAAAGTTCTTCTCAAAGCCTTCTTTTCTTCCTGCATAATTTTGTAATTATTTACAAAAATTTGCGATAATTTATTTTATTTTTTTTTTTTTTTTCATTCAACCTTAGTAACCTAGACTCTGCTTTATATTTAAGTATAACATAAAAGTAAGCATTAACCTTATTACACTGTTTACTTCATTTCCTTAGTAAGCTATAAAAAAAACTTTTATTCCCTTTACGTTAATTATTTTTTTTCGAAAACTTTAAAAATCCATTTCCTTCAACCTTAAAAAAATCGTAAAAAATGTTGTAAGTAAATATAGCACAAAAAAAAAAAAAGAACATATAAAAAAAAAAAAGTTGTAAGTAAGTAGGCAATTAAAACTGTTTTATGCTACATGATAGACATGTGTTGAAGCAACATGAAATACTCTTAATACAGAGTTAATCCAATTTAATCATTAAATCCCATTTCTTAATGATTCAAAGAATACTTTGCTTTCTTGGAGAAGAGTTCAAAAACCTCAATAAATTATTGCTTAAATGCTTATAGAAAAAAAAAAAAAGTCTTATGTTAATTTGTTTTTTTTTTTTTTTTTATTTCTCCCTATACTAAAAAGCGTAACAATAAAACGTAAACTGGTTAACCTTGTTGTATAGACGATCTATACGAGTACATGTTTTTAGGTGTTTCTCTCGGAAGGTCTACTTATTTAATTAATTTTCCTCTTGACATCAAAAATTATGCATCATAGAGTACTTTGCGATTGTTTTATATGCGGGGGCAAGGATAAATCTTTCAAATTTATCACAAATACTTTAAAAAGTGTTCTGAGTCAGTGCAAACGCTTATAAGTACTTGTGGACATGAGTAGCATGTAGGCGAATAGCATGGCAGATGCCGGCAGTGAACTCGCTTACGTTCCAAGGATAAACGCCATTGCGATCGTCGAAGGGCAGTCGTTGCCGTAAACGATCCTCGCATAGGCACGTGCCACCACCTGATTTTAAACGTAAGCCACACTGCTGTCCAACCTTAAAAGTATACATCCGTTCAAAATTTAACTAAAAATCTATATATATATTTTCAACTCGTGCTCATAGATTCAAAAAAAAAAAAAACAAAAATTTTGAAGGGAAATTCTCTATAGTCGGAAAACCGATTGATATATTACGTTGGGTGTCCATGTATTCGCCTTAAGTCGTCTATAAAAGCTTGTTGACTTTATTTTTTTCTATATATATTTTCATATTGGGATGATAGCTTGCAGTTACACTCAAGTTTATGTTAATATTATCGTTTTGTATTACTTTAAGAGAGTCCCAATTCACACGCTATATGTGCAACAGATACAACTATAAACCGGAACTACCTTGAACTCGAATTTTGGAATATTTTGCAAACACTTCAAAATGAGAAAAAATAAACCTCTTAACACAATTGTATAGATAATTATCTATATGTAAATATATATATATATATATATGTATATATGTATATACAAACTTAATTTTTGGACAAGTATCAAAGTAAAAAATTCATTTTAATCAAAGATTAACCGAATAATTGACCGTTAATTCATGAATAATTTATTTAACGTCGATTTGTATCGCTTTGGAACTTCCATGGAACTTTGACTATAAAACGGCCAAATTTCAATTAAAATTCTTTTGACAAATTCTTTGCAAGATCGTTGGGTGTACAAATGAATAATAATCGAAATATTCATCATCATCATCATCTATGCTCTTTTACTTGCACATGTTCGAATCCGTATAGCTACTAATCTGCTATATGCGATGCTCGTCAGAGGGGGAAAGGTATGGAAAATATGCCCCAACCGAGGTATGTTCCCAGCCCAAATTGAATATCAATTCTTGGATTGCTCTTTCTTGTCATAGTAAATTTGCAGTTATGTTACGCCGTAATTAATACTGAAGACATTCAAGTAACAATACATAGAAAATTAGAACAAAAAACCAATCAAAACTTTTCGAAACCGCATACAATTTTATCGATTCTTATAAATTCGAACGTTCAAATTACTTATTTAACATAAGACCGCATCACTTTAGATTCAGCAAAGACGTTCACCGTCAATTGCAATTAATCTCGTAGAGAAGCCGACTAAGGAGCAGATACCGCATTTTATTCACGATAACCGTTGAAACTTTAAAGTGACGGAAAAAGTTTTTAAAATAAAATTTTATTACGTCTCGCCTGTTCATGGATTTGCTAAAAAAGCGACGTAGATTTGCATTTAGGAAATAAAACTAATTTGTTCCTGATGATAAAAAAATCTTTTTTTAAAGCAAATCTCTTTATCTCAATCTTTATACAAATACTTTGCTTTACTTTTAATTGAATTAAAATAATAAACAAACAAAAAAACAAAAAAAAAAAATTATTTAACTAAATTTGAAATCTTTCCTCTAATAAATCATTTAAATATTTCTATTACCGCACGTGTGTTTGTTTCTAAGCAAACAATATAAATTCAATTACTACGTAAAAATAAAAAAGAAACATAAATCACTTTATTTCTCATAAATTTAATTAATTAAAATGCATTTTTCATGCTTCTTAATAGAATTTTGTGGTGAACTTTGAAAAAGAACAACATATATGTAGGGGTTTAACATTGAATTTCAAACACCCTGCTTGTACTCCTTGACAGTAATGGCTATGTTGTAGCTATGGTGACATGTGCTCAGGTCGGTAATAGCATAACACTTATCGCTTGAGCACAAACAACCATTAGAGTGCGGTCGTCTGCTCACAATCCTTTTCTTCAC
>NW_023998422.1:3891644-3928192 GCF_014805625.2 Glossina fuscipes
CCCCCCCCCCCCCCCCCCCACTCCCCCCTTCCACGCTTCTACTTACCTTTCTTCATTTCTTTTTGACCGCCACCGGTCTTGTTGTGAGTGATTGGTCATATTAAAAGGGAAAAAGTTAGACAGAAACTTTTTCATCTTTTGACAAGCTCGTCGAAGGTCAATCTACAAATTTATTCTTAGTTAAAAGCGTCGTCTTTGACCTTCTATAACTTTCTAGTCAATAAATCTTATTCAGCAAAATCCACTTTTAAAGCAAAACTACGCTAACGTTTAAGGCATGTTAAGAAAGCGCTCTTTATAAGACCTTTCATCAACGGCGTTAGTAGACCAATCGAAGGAAAAAGACTCTTGAGCCTGAAACCTTTTCGACTGAACCCGTGAAGATATAGAAAATTAAACGGTTTCGGAGGAAATCAAGCCGTAGAATGTGTTACCCCTAAATTATAAGCCGCAAGCGAATACATAAAGGGCATCTAAACTCTGACCTGAAAACATTTCATGTTCTTAGCGTTGGTTTGATTTTCTCAAGTCAAACTTTCAAGTTTGTCAAATCTTATTCTGTATGTAATTTTTCAGTAAGTGATGTTTTTAATAGAAACCCATTACCGCAAGAAATATTTGCAAAATTTTCAATGAATTCTTTTTGAAAAAATTTCTTGGAATTCCACAATTTTAGCGAAATTATTTGTATACTACTACTGCTACAGCTACTACTTCTGCTATTACAGTTCGCTTTAACTAGACACTTAACATATAATAAACATGTAAAAATCGTTCAGCCTGTTGATAACTGCAGATTTAAGGGCAAGTGATTAGCGACCATGGCTACAAGATGTTTTTTTAAATCTCACATGGATATCTGCTTTTGGAATTAACGTTTGCGCTCAACGTTTTATCTATTGCGAGTATATTAAGGAACCTATCACACTTATTTCTACGGCTTGTGGGCACAATACCTCAAAGCCTGCTTCCACTTTCTTTTCTAAATTTTGCAGTTAAGCAGTGCATCTACGAAATATTAATGGCTTGGAAGATGCTTAGATCAATTTTTAATTTCCAAATATAGGTATTTTATATCGCCGCTAAAAAGTATAGCTTTTGGTACAACAAAAACTACAAAAACAATTGAACTAATGACTAAGAGAATGAATTTGTAGCTGGTTTGCTATAAAAATGACATAAAATACAAGAATCGATTTAAATCAATTATTGGCATTCTATTCGACTTCTTTCAATTCGGTAATTGTGAGCTACAGATAAATACTATTAGTAAAACCAGCTTTCGATAGTTATAAGCAGCAGGTGCTTACGAGCAACGAAATGAAAACAATGGCTGATAAAATAAACCTGTAGCCGGCATTGCTTCTCCTCACTTCGCAGCCATCTCTGACGAATGGTCTGTTTGTAATATGTAAATTACATTAGAGATATTGTACGCTTTAATCAGGGTGAGATTCAACTTTAACAAGTAAGAAAATTATAGTCGGCCGCGACCGAATCTTTTATGCACATCACTGGTATCTTAAGAATGCTTAAAAAAAGCAACGAAAAAACTAAATTTCCATACTCAATATAGTATAGTAGGTGTGCGTAGCCAACTTTTCTGTTTTTTATAACAAAATTGCAAAAAAGAGTAAAAAACATGGAAAGCAAAGATGTCCTCAGATTTTGTTACATAGACTTGGGGATGTTGCCGGCATGTCCTTTGACCCAATATCGCCATTTTCGCTAACAGAAGTGTGTTCACCCTAGACACTACACAGACGGACCGGTAGACAGGCAACCAGATAGACAGACGGACATGCTTAAATACATTTGGAATTCGTATCTGGTCAAGAATGTATTTACTTTATGAGGTTTTAGAACTTTGTCTCTATGCGTTGTGATACGCTATGAAACTAAGTGCGCGTAGACGCCTTTCCCCAAATTTTCAGTAAACAGTTTCGATTTTTCTTCGGTTCAATATTTGATACCGATTAAAGCTATATACACATTGTGGGGTCTCTGGAGCTTTTATCTGGGCGTTGCCAACGTTTGGACAAAACGAATATAGCCCTCGTGCTTTAGTGCCGGGTATAAAAATGTTCAACTGCACGTTGTCCTGTGCTTTCATGATCGCATGCACCGAATGTTTGTTTCTCGGTCTCTCAGGAAAGATAAACTTGGTTTTCATACATAAGTTGGCAAAAGAGGTTGCTCTGTACACAAGTGTATCCACAATCATCGCGAATAAGAAACAATAAAAAAATATCCATAGCAGGTTCCCTTAATAATAGACAAAAGCTTCATCTTTGTTATCATTTATCCCGAATACCTAATCCAAAAATAATAATATATGCAATAGATCTCAAATTTGCGCATATACTGACTAGAACTAAGTTTTAGATGCAGTTCACTTTAACGCCTACCACATACAAAAAATATCGTGCATTATGTGCAACTATGTAAATACAAGGCAATTGCCCCAAGGGTAAAGAGAGTTTAGATTTTGGTTCTCAAATTTCAATATCTAAAAATAAGCATCCGATCACTTATAAAATACCATTTATTTTAAATAATGCCCGTAGCCTCTGATTGAAAATCTAAATCTAAGATGAACAGACTATAACAAATTTACAGATTATCGTCAAGTATTTGCAATCTATAGTAAATATATGTGAAAGATTAAAAAGTCCATTCAAATTCTGTTTAAACGGTCGCATTAAAAATAGTTCTGATCGAACCAATCAGTAATAAAAGGACCAAAAGCAGTACACCACCCTACAGTTCGACCTTTGAAAAATCATTTTCAATAATATTCGTACTTAAATCAAAACACGGCAGTTTAGAATATTTCTTCAAGATATCTCACAAATTGGATCCCGTAGATGAAAGGAAGAATAGAAGACGAACAGGCGGACAGACAGAAGCTTAGATAGATTCAGAATCACTTTCTGTATAATTCATAGAAACAAAAAAAAAGAGAGATGGACGGAAGGACAGACAAGCTTTCCGTATCGATCGGTATAATAAAACGCGGGCCTATCTAATGTCCTTCTGAGTGTTACGTACGTCCGCACGGACTTAATTGATCTTGTACGAGAAGTGGTGTAAGCTAAAAAGATGAGACATTCGACGTCCTACTCTCTTATTTGATCTGAAGATTGACTTTTTTTGCTGGTTGAAAGAGAGGCAAACAAATAAACAAACGAGAAGGATGAACAATTTACCTAAAACACATTGAGCGAGAACGCGAACATTTTATAGAGTCTCTCCAATACGTATTTCTAAGCATTAACATCTGGAACGATAAAGCTGGCGCCACACCATGCTTCGGCAAACGCTATTAAAAACCAGAAATCTTTATATGATTTCACCTTAACCGTGATAGATTGATTTTACTTACGAAGTGGTTGAATTGATTTATCAAGAAACCTGTAAAAACTTGCTTTTTTTACTCCCCAAGTAAATTTATTTGAATAAAAATATGCCAAGCAAACTCAGCCATCGACAAGCATTTGTGTATCATCAAAAAAAGCAATAATTTAATTAAAATAAATAATATATTATTTGTTGACTTAAATTAATAAAAATTCATTTAAGACGAAGCTAGCTTTTTTTTTTTTTGGTTTGATCGATAAAGAATTTTACGACCAATTAGTGAGATTCATTTCAAAATATTGTCAACATATTTGTTTTTCTCGACATATTGCAACATAAATATGACAAAAAAAACATATTAACTTCTATAACTCATATAAGTAAGTTATGGGCGACAATTTCTTATTATTTACTATACATTTGTAAATATATACATTTATGGCAAATATCTCTACTAATGTATACTAAAATTATATATAATAATAATAATAATAATAAAATGTAGACTTTTGTAATTTTCAATTTTGTTATTATTGTTTGTAGCCGGGTATTGTCATAACAATGCAATAATCATAAATGATTGCAATAATTTATAGATGACTGAAGTGCGGATGTTTGTTTCGTTTATAAGCTTATAATTAATTAACAGCTATCTAAATACGATGTGATTTAATTTAACCTTTAAAAAAGATTTGTTTATATTACAATATGCCCGGGATTAATATTCTGAATAAAAAAACAAGTGAAAACACTACAGTGGGACCCGATCCATCATTAAATAGTCAACGTTACTTGTCATATGGGAATTGATCGGAAAAGGGCTAAGGTCCGAATCATTTTCAGAGACGATTGTTCTTGGACCAAGACACGTCAGTGTACCGAATATCGGGTGAATGGACAGATAAGCTAAAATCAGTTCAGAAGGAGATTCTTAATCGACCAGTGTAAAAAAAGAGTAGATCTAAGTCAAGTCCTTCTGCATATTGCATACTTAGTATACCAGATGGTGCAGGGTAAGATACAAAAAGCAAGATAAAAAGCGTAGTTTACTCCATCCAAATGGAGAAATATGTTCACTAAAGAATTCTAACATTTTTCTTAATTCAAATTTTCTAAGCTATTAGGCTATGCGGAATGTATTTTTTTGGTCAAAATGGAGGACGATTTTTTATTGCGGATATATATGATGATAGGCGGATATGAACGGTCAAACTCGATATATGTATTCTCTCAGTGATCATACAAATGGCTATTCGTCGGTTTGCATCAGTTAATCCTTTTCTTTTTCCTTCATTAGTTTCATCAGTGGCTATCCCGAACATGGTATATCTTCAACATCGAAGTTGTAGGAACGAAATTTTGTAAATCGGTTCTGTCCATAGATTTTCTCCATACCCATCGTATAATTTTTTTTTGGTTTTTGCTTGAACAGCCTTTTTACCGTTTCGATAGTGAAAACATAAAACGTATCGAAAGTGGCGCTTTTCACTTGCCACTGCTTTGAGAGGACAACCACCAAAAACTACTGTGAGCAAGCCTTCCTTTATTAGCGGTTAAAATATGCGATGAAATGCGGCTCAAAAGGCAACTTGGCTGTGAAAAAACGCAATTAAATCCATTGATGGGAGAAAAAACGAAATGACTTTCCGAACCACTCAATATATTGTTAATGTACCCATAAATAAAAGTGCTTCGCATGGAGCGCTCTGTATAGACTAACCGTGAAATAACAAATTTATGATTTATGTTGACAATCGAAACTGACGATAAATCACAAGAAAAAAAAGGGATATTCATGAGGCAGTTGCCCGGCAAGTAACAGTAGACAGAAGCAAGTCTGTAAAAGGACTTCCTTTGAGATAAGTTGCCATAAACACCACCTGGCTTAACAAGTTTTTCTCTGCAGTTACATCAAACAACAACAAGAATAAGGTTCAGCGAATAGGAAAAAATTGTATCTTTTTTGCTCTATATCTATATTTAGTAAGTCATGTTATAGTCTTTATTATGTAATATGTGCTACATATTATGCATTATATAGTACATGTTACGTATATTATTTGCTCGTATTGATGTTGCGGATACTGTTCAAGGTGGAAAAATTAAAAAAGAGTACTCAATTTTACTTCTGGTCACAAATTCAAAAAGTAAAAAAAAAGTCCTGCCTTTCTATTTACAAAATCCTGCGTAAAGCGTAAAATTTCCATTGAAAACGATGAGTAAACAAAAGAATATGTTTTCGTCGGAGTATGAAGAGCTTACACTAAATAATAAAAACACCAAATATAATTCGGATGTGTAGCAGTTGCTACATTTCATTTCGGAACAGGATCTTACTCTTTCGATCCTCCCCTCCATCGAAGCAACTCAGCTAATCTTAATGTTACTTTATTTCTAATGAAAGATGGAAAAAAATTTCTCGGACCAAACTAGGCACACTAACCTAAAGGTTACAATTCTTTGCGATGTAAAGGTAAACATATTTCACTCGAATGCTGAAGCAATAAAACTTTTAAACAAATCCTTTATATATAATAAATGAAACTAATTAATATTTATATATATAATTGAGTAACTTGTCTATACACCATAATAACAAGCCTTTCTTCTAAAGGCATTTAACTTAACTCTTTCGTTTCATTTGTATTCTTGATGGCATTCAATATAAATATGCAAAATGTTTCTGTCTGTGTCAACAAGTGCGCAAAAAGTTTTCTTCTTAACACAGTTTTCTTCTTAACAGTGTTAATTATCTATGTACTGTCACTTTTCATACATACATAGTACAATCCATACAAGAAATGTAGCCAGAATAAAATAAGAGCCGAAGTCGATTGACTTTCAGACTTTTGACTTTTACATCTCATGACAAATTAGATCGATCATTGGACGTAGCATTCCTTAGGGATACTTTCATTTGATTGCAACATCATTCTAAATGAGACCTTGAAATGGATATACAGCCTATCTTGGTTATTTATTCAAAACCGAGAGAAACCATGACAACTGAGACGGTTTCGTTTAGCAAAAGTCAGTCAGCCTTTTATGTAAAAAACGATACGAACTTGTTGCCAAACCTTTTATTGCAAAAAAAAAAAAATATTTATTAATATTTAATGGAATGCAAATCAATTTACATATGTAAACATTAGGTTTAAGCTTAAGAGAGAAAATTTTACTTGAGACACGAGAAAGATGTTGAAGACAAAAATCTGAACTTAGAAATACGTTATCCGAAGTGAGCGTAAAGAATGTTTCGAAAATGGTTCCCGGACTTTAATAACAAACATTTAAAATTTACAAAGATATTCTTAATTAAATGCGATGCGAGAACATATCAAATTCGCCTCAATACCATATCAACCATAAATTCAAATACTCATGAAAGGCCAAGGAAACTCAAATTAACTTCTAGTGCCGTGTCGGCTAACTTCATACACGTAAAACATACCTTAACCTTCGTTAAGCTAAGAGCACGAGATCGGCAAAGCGACTGGCAGAAGTAATCCGTCTTAAATTGAAATCCAGGTTAAATCATTCAATAATATAAGAGATCTTGATACAAGTATCAATAATGCTTAGTCAGTAAAACGATAGATTGTATTAGTCTTTCTAAAGATTAAAAGATTTCAAGGTAAATTCATTATCTTAACTTTTTGTGCTTTTTTCAAGGGAAGCACAAAAACTCTTTTAAGAACAATTGATTACAATTTATTATTAAATTATTAAATTCAAAAATTTTGCTTTCAATAATCGTTCTAAGAATTTTAAATAAATCCATTGCAACTGAAAGTCAATTCAAGAAACAAAACACTCTGTGTCTGTTTCTCTATAAGATTTTACAACAACAATAACAACAAGGAGTACAATATATATTACAATAATATGAAACTTAAGAGCTCAACGGGCAATTTTGTAAATGTCAGACAGAGAGAGAATGCAAAGTTAAAGAACCAAAAAAAAAAAACAAAAACAACAAAGTTTATTTTTTAAAACTAATAAACATGAATCTCAATATTTCTAAATCGTATTATAGCAGCCTTGCTGAAATTGTAAGTGGATACGTTTACATGATTGTATGCGAATTTACGCTTACAGTTTGCCGCAGTGATTAGTATGAATGTAGGAAAGAGAAAAACTGGTTATGCTTGACTGCAACTCGATGCGGCAAGATGACCTTGTTTTGACCTACATTTTACCCAGCATATATCTCCTGCTCCAACTAGCTGCCTCCCTACCCCCTCCCACCAACCCCCCCTCGTCCACCAACTTGACTACTTCTGCACACTTCTTCTCTATTTTCAACTATGCTGCTAAATAGAAGTAAACCTTATGGAGCAGCTGCACACCAGCATACACAGCACAATATTGCTTAAGTAAGCTCATGCTCATGCAGTAACTTCAAGTTTAATATTTATGGAAACCTCTAAACGTGAAAACAAAAAACAAAAAAAAAAAAACGAAAAAACCAAAAAAAAAAAAAAAAAAAAATGAAAATGAAAATAAAAATAAAAAATAAAAAATAAAAATAAAAATAATTACAGAAAACAAGTTTTTCTTTATTTATATATATTCTTTTCTATTCTATGTAGATGTTGATGATATTTTAACCAGATTTCAGTGTTTGTTTTTGGATAATATTGCCACTCTTTGCCTACAACAAGCTCTTTCAAATTGAGATGATGTTAAGCTCTGTACAGCGACTCAAGATATCATTTACATTCTAATTACATACAAAATACAAGACAAACAAAAGCCAATCCGCAGCAAAGATAGACACACGTATACACGGGTTATGATATCTTGCGAAAAATTACTACAAAATATTTACCAAAAAAATTGTTTAATAAACCGAAGCAATACAAAAATACGAAAAACAAAAAAAAACAAAAAAGTCTTTATTTAATAATAGCTATCTACGTTTGTTGTTTGTTATACTTGCACTGTGGTGTAATATATCGTTGCGAGTTTTCAAGCTGCTAAACCAACAACACACAATCCCTGTGCACTTTTCAAATAATTCGACGCAGCTCAGAACGTTTTCAGTTGGCTAAGTGTTAAGTTAAGCAAAAAGGCTTTAACCGGTTTACTTACATTAACGCTTGAGCTTGACTTTAATTTTATTATACTGTGTAATTTTAGTTAATTGCTTGTGCGCTGTTTGCTGGGTTGCACAAGATCGATGTGATATATAATATTTTCATATTATATATATTTTATTGAAAAACAATTTAAAATCAAACAAATGTGCTTTTCATGTTACTTACTATTAAAAAATATTTTCTAAAATTCAGTTCATTTAATTGCGTTCCAGCAAACGAATGGAAAATGACTTTAAACAATGATGTGCGTTTTTTTTTTATTTCTCTGTTTATTTTCAATAGAATTTTCATAATTCCATTAGTTTTATTATTATTTTTGCTTGCGCGTTCTTGTTCTTATTATTATTATTATTATTATTGTTGTTGTTGTTGTTGTCACCATTTCAGATTATCATCACTGCCATGGATCGTTTCGTTTGGTTTGTGCTATTGATTGTCATGTCACATTTAGTTACCGAATTCACAAGAGTAACCAGTGGTAATGCACGATCAACGCTCCATCATAATCCGGTCACGGCGAACGACATCGGTAAGTAAATATTTCCACTTTATAAATAATTTAATGGTTTAGCATGAAATTTTCAACATTTGCAATGTGTGTGTTAGTAAATAATAAACAAATCTGTTATGTTTGCCCGTTATATCTTTTGAAATTTGAAAGCATTCGTTTCAAAATCTTCTCATAAAAGATATTTTAAATATCTCAAGTGCTTGTAAATCAAAAAAAAAAAAAAAAAAAGTCAAAAAGCAATTATTTGCACCATAGATCCCAGAGAATGCAAACAAACGTTTGCTGCTAATGTGAATAAAGCGGTAGGTGACGGTGTCTGTCTATTCGTCCGACTCTTCAAAGTGAGACTACGTTTCCAAAACTTTCTTTTAGAAGATCTTCTTTGAGAAGAACGCGACTATGATTTCAAAACTTTCTTTTAAAAGAGTTTCTTCACGGAAACTTTCTTTTAGAAGACTACCTTTTAAGTGACTTGCATTGAAAAGAATGCAGCTACGATTTCAAAACTCTTTTTTAAAAGGGTCTCTCCTAGGGAACTGTCTTTCACAAGATTTTCTTTTAGAACGCTTTCGTTTAGGAAAATTTTTTCTTCGAACACTTTCTTTAAGAAGACTTTATTTTATGAGATTTCTTTTTAGAGAAATTTCTTTGATGAGAACAATCTTTTGGGAGAATTTCTCTTAGTAAATTTTCGTTTAGAAGACTTTTTCATAGGTGAGTTTTTTTAGAGGATTTTCTTTATGAAGAAAGACGCTACTAAGATTTTAAAATTTTCATTTAGCGCAGTTTCTTTTAGGTGACTTTCTTTTAGAAAACTTTCATCTACGAGATCTTTGTAGTAGACTCTCCTTTACGAGACTTTTCCTTTTGAGAAAAGTTCTCTTTAGAAGAATCTCTTTGAGAAGTAGAATGCGACTACGAGAACTTCTTTTAGAAGACTTTATTTTAGGAAACTTTTTTTTTTAGAAGATTTTCTTTTAGGATAGATAATAAAGTTTTCTTTATTTTAGAAGATTTTCTTGTAGGAGAATTTCTTTTAGAAAGCTTTCAATTAGGAGAAAGAGGCTTTTCTTCTAGGAAGCTTTTTCCAGAAGACTTTCGTTAAGAAAAAGAATACGACTACCTTTTTTTCGCAAACTTTTTCAGTTCAGCGAGACTTTCTTTTCGCAAACTTTCTTTTAGGGGACTTTCTTTTAGGAAAGTTTTCCTTAGGTAACTTTCTTTTCGGAGATTTTCCTTTGGCATACAAACGCTACTACGATTTTAAAACTTTATTTAGAACAGTTTTTTTTAGGGGACTTTCTTTTAGAAGACTTGATTTTAGAAGAGTTTTTTAAAAGACTTTATTTTAGAAGAATTTCTTTAGTAAAAGTTTTTCTTAGGAAATTTTCTTTTTGGGAGATTTTCTTTTAGAAGTCTTTGTTTTTGGAAAGCATTTCTTAGGAGACTTTTTCGTAGGAGACTTTCTTCTTTTACCACACGACTTCAATCAAATCGATTCATTCATTAAAGAAAAATTACTGATAAATTTTCTTTAAATTATGGACTTAAACGATCGTTCTTGAAAACATATAGTAATTTGAAAATCATTAGGCAAATATAATTCTCGACTGTTAGTTATATACACATGCGATATACGCTGCGATATACGCTCTTTTCACTCTTCCTTCTTTAGAATCAATACCGAATCAATATCAAATACATACAAATATAAAAGCTAGTAGTGGTTATTAACGTAATTGTCCCAAACTGCATCTGTTTTCCTTTTTGTGCCAAAGTTCACTGACATTTTGTGTTTTTTTTTTGAATCTTGTACAAAACTGTTTTCCTCTTCATAAAAAATTACTAAATGTAATACGTGGAAAACACATAATCGTGGAACACACCTCGAAAAAAAAGCGCCAATAAAAATAAACATCATGAAACAGTTGAAGCGATTAAAGTTGTTTTCTTAATTGATGACTGGTCCTAACTTCAGTGCTACACGATGAGTAATTGTGTTACAACAATTGTTTTTTGTCATTGTTTGATCGTAAACACAGCTTTTTCTTTCGATTTTGCTTTTCTCTAAATGTTAACTGACACATTTGTGACTGACATATTATTCAGAAAATTAATAGCTGATGTTAACGTCGCCTCGTCACCTCATCGCAACACATAATCAAATAAATTTTTCTCACAAATTTATTGAACGTCCTTTTTGCATGCAACTGCCAAGTAATTGGCTTAAATTACATTTTATGCCGAATATATGGATAATGGATATGGACTTGGAAAGGTTTTTATCTCATAAAGGTTAAAGGCAACTTTATCGCTTAAGCGCAGCAAATTTTTATTTAAAATTCAAAAGGTTTAAATCACATATTTATCTACGGCAATTATCGAAAATGATTTTGAAATTTAATTACAATTGGAAAGGGGTTTATTTGCTTATTTAACTGCAGGAAGTCTTAACATTACTTTTTAATTACAGGGAGTCTTAACAGCTTCGTTCACAGATTATTTTAAGAAATCAAATTAGCCATGCATATATATACAAATGTACATTTACAGTTTATAATCCCTTAGCATCTTGTTTGGGTTTTTTAGCAGCTTACGTTTGTCTACAACTCTCGGAGTTGTGGTAGAAATGTTTATTAAGTTTGTGTGAACATATGCAATATCCAGACGAGTTTGCAATAACCCTACTGTTTATTAGTCCGATCGGTCCAGAGATTGATTCTATGCTTGTCTGTCCGTCCTATTTTCCATTGTTCAACCTAGAGTCCGACATTTGGTAGTTTGACGTATTCAGAATCACTTACTTAACTGCTTAGCGAATCGATCTAAGATCATCTTTCCGTCTGTCTGCCTTTTTTTAATGTATTCAACCTACAGTCCGCCAATTTTTAAGATATGTTGAAAATGGTTCCGAATCGAATCACTTTTTAGACAACTTTCCATATAACCTTATTTTAAAAAGTTATTACATGTATAAGGTGGTCTAGGGTACTTAATGGTAGATTGTGGCCTACTGCAGTTTTTTCACTTGTTACTACTGGAAGAAATTGATTTAAAGCTATTAAAAAACCTATATAGTTTTCATTACGGCCTGTGTGCTCGCTGCACATTACAGTTTCCTTGCGGCTTCCTTTTCACGCAAAAATCCTGTGGACTTCCTTTAATTGTTAACTTTTTTCCTTACATGAAAGATAATCACAAATTAGAAGAACATATTTTAGACATTTCTTCCCCTTCAGTATTAGGTGATGTCATGGATTATAAGGCAATAGCTCTTTTCTCCCTTATCATTCTTACAAACATTTCGTGGCATTTCAAAGAAACTACGCCAAACGAACCACACCATCGCTGCCAGTGACAAGCAGTTTGATCCGTAACCAAACAAACCAAGCCATTGCTTTTAATAGGAACTCGTGTCGTAGCATCTGAAGCTCCGCTTGCCAAAATTGCCAACAGTAATAAAAGATTGTTAACAATATTTATTAGAACTAGTAAAAATCTTGATAGCAAAAAAGCGCCATCAATTTATGAAGAGTCCACTAAGCCGTCACCTGTTTTTTTCGTTTTCATGGCAACATTATCAGCAAAGATTATAGGCCGGCCCTCTTCGTAGCCTAATCTTGTTTTATAAAAATGTTCAGATTTAATAATAAATTAAAAAATTTAATACACAGTCACGAGACCAATTTTGACCTATCACTTGTTAAAGCTCTCACGACTTTGTATCAAATTTTTCAATATCAACTATAGGTCAAAAACATCATACGAAAATCTGATGTAAACGAGGTTCCGATGCCCCCAAAGAGCATTGTCAACACCCAATCAAATATTTTGCAATCCTTTCGCATTCGGTTTCACTCATGGCTACTAAATATTCACATTTTCTTGGTTTCTGCCATGTCCTAAAGAAAATTTGTATTATTTGCTCACCATATGCTAATCGCTGCATGCGAAATAGTTCCATAAACAGCTTGCAATACCAGCTAATTGTTCGAAACTATTGTATGCGATAATAAGATATCAACAACAATTACAAAATCAAACACTAAAACAATCCGGCAATTATCACTCATGGGATCAATAAGCTTCAATTAGTAAATGCATCGTGTACGGCCTCATTAGTTTGCACAACAATGTAATTAATAGCATCACAACGCGAAATGCTCTTCAAAGCAAACGATAAGTGAACTATTTATGATATGTCATAAGCCTTTACCAAAAAAAAAAAAAAAAAAAAAAAAAAATTGTGAACGATTGGTCGATCAAAACTTCTTTCTATTCTGGAACTATCACGACTGTTTTTAAAACCATGACAAGAAATGAATCTTAATAAGCAAAAAATATTAGATAGATTTGAATATGATCGAAGCCTTTAAGCTGGCAAAGCAAAACAACCACAAGGAAACACGGCTTCAATACTCCTTAATATTGGATAAATGCGGTCGATTTTGTTTTTTAATTTTTGAGATGCTGCTATAAGATCGCCCATAGAGTGCACGAATTTTTACGAAAGAAATTCTTTTTGCTTTTGAAAACAGTACTGTGCACTTCAATCGATTTCGCCCATATTCAAAAGCAAACCAAGCTTTATGTAAAACTTCTCTCAATGCTTTTGACAAACTTGAAGCAAACACCTCGGTTTTTGCGACGAAGAGGATGACAGACGGACAGACGAAAGAGCAGAAGGACAGAAGAGCTCAGAATTTTGAGTTTGATAATGGTCAAGACTAAAAAGTCAATGTTTCGCGGGTTCAAAATCTCAAGTGCAATTCAGAGTTCACTTTGGTCGTAGCTCTAGTGATCGTTCAGTCGATGTACATATCGAATGGACCGACATCCGATCCGATTCCGATTGGCCACTAGCTTGTGCAACACTCAGAAGCATTTGCGGTAGACGCACTTTTTATTATATCGTTAGATATAGAAACACTTTCTGAACCATTTATCTGACCGTCCATCTGACCGGCTGTCTTTTTCGTTTCCTTATGTTCAACTTGCCGTCCGCAAATTTTTTGAGATATTTGCATGAACTTTGTTACACTGGAGTATTTTAGCCCCAGCGCTTTTGAAAATAGTTCGCACGCGATCACCTTTTTGACCACTTTCCATATAATTAATGCCTCACTTTGATAAGCCATCGCCTACGGTTTGGGGTAAGCTATTTAATGCTACGCCGTTGCTCATTACTGTCCTTTTACTTCTCTTTACAAAAGAAGTTAACCAATTAACTGTGTATGACGAAAACACACATTATGATCCGTCCGTCCGTCCTTCAAATTTTTCGTTAAGAACGTGTATTTGCCATAATAATGCCATAATAATGTATTTTAGAAAATAGTTTTGTCTTTTCCTCAAGTCGCTTCATTACACATGCTCTCTGTTTGGCGGGTGCACAAGTCAGTTAACCGCTTAATAAGCAATTAATACTTGGTTCTCATTGAAGCGTTACTTTCGCTTGTCAATCATGTCAGCCAAAGACAAATTTCAAATTTAGTAGTCTCCCAACTTAATCAACTATAATTAATTATTTTCTAATTACCTTAGTCTCTCTTTATCCGCCTAAATGGCCGAGTAGGCAAGAGTCTCGACTAGCAACTCAATGGTCGTGGGTTCAAATCTCAAGTGCGGTAAAGTTTTTAAAAAAGCCGAAAGCCTTAGATGCTAGTGCTTTAAAACTTTAGTCTTAGAATTTATTCTCTGGCTAAATTTATAATAATAATAATGATAATAATACCTTAGTCTTAACAGAATATACTTACTTGATATAATTGAAATCATAAAAAAAATAAAAAAAATGATTTACTTTAACCATAGTTATACACGTTTTTATTAATTAAATTTCATTTCTGTTTTCTCCCTTTAACTTCTATATAGGTGTAAATACAACTTATAAAAATGTCAACACTAATGCAACAACTTGGCCAGAAGTTACAACTTGGACAATACGCCCTAGCAGTAAAGCGCTATTACTACCTCGACAACAACAACAACAAGAGCAACAAGAACAACAACAACAACAATCTATATTAGAATTACAACAATAATAATGATTACGATTGTTTGTACGACAATTTCGTTGCAATACATGATGGTGTGCTAATTACAATACCAAGATACGGCAATGTAAATAAATGATAGCAACTGGAGCGTTACTAACCATTAGAATTATGGTAAATACAATTTAGCAATTAGTCAATTGTACGTTTAGTACGCAAGCAGATGCGAACAAAACTAGAATTGCGGCTAAACGCACAACACGTGAATAAACAAAGATATTTATTGATTAAGATAAAGCTTAATGTAAACGATTATGCTGCAATACATTTAGTTATTGTATACGATTTAATTTCATTCCCGAAAGAAGAAAAAATTCTTAAATAATGTCTACACTTAAACTAAGATAGTTATTAATGAGTATCTTACGAGAAATTGAAACGAGAAAAAAAACTCAATTCGTTTTTTGTTCTCAACAATTTATTTTCACAAGGAACATCTACAATGTTTCCAAGTATAATAGACGGATACTTGAAAAACTTCTACCAAGCAGCTGTCATTAATTTGTTGGCTTGTTTGACATCGCATTTGTCACTTAGGGAGGGAGGCAATAGCAACAACAACAACAACTAGTACAAAATTACATCCTTAACAACATCAACACATTGCAGATACATACATACATACACGTATATATATATATATATATATATATAGACTTATGCATACAAGCCTTGCGCTCTACTCTATGCTATGCTAAGAAAAGCAAAAATAAACGAAAGCTTAAACATCTTAAGTTCGAGGGCACAGTACCGAAGATGACAATTATTGCGAATAGAAGACAAAAAAAAAAAATTTATTTATTGATTTTAATTAAAATTTTCGCTCCTCTGTTTCTATTAAACTAAAGAAATTTGTTTTAAATTCCAATAATATCTGAATTGAAAAAAGACTTATATATAACAATAAAATGGTTTTTATAGCCTACACCACTTGTCGTGCAAGAGCATAGTGTGTTCGTGCGGATGTATACAACACCTAGAAGGATCGAATGATTGAGATCGCGATTGAGAATCACTATCTGAATCGATCTGAACTTTTCTGTTCGTGGGTCCATCAGTCCAACTTGTATTGTTCGATGCACGCTTATCTGAGGCTCCGTTTGTCGGGCCTCGGTATTTTTCATTGTATGCTTGTCTATCCATCGGTCCGTCTGTTGCTATCGAAAAATGTTTAAATTGGACCACTTTTTCGATCATTTGCCCTATGAAGCGTTATTTTGAAAAGTTGTTATATAAATAACTGCATACAACGAAGTGGCGATGCGCTATGGCCAACGCATTCATAAGCACTTTTAATTAAGAGTTGAATGAATTACGGGTTTAATAGAAAAACTTTAAAATTAAAAATCAAAACTATTAGAGAACAAAATGAAAGCAATTTTCAAAATGAAACCAATTCAGAGTAAATGATTTAATTTTAAACAAACGAAAACACAAATTTTTAATTGCAATTTGTGATCAAATTGGTTTGACCTTAAATGATGTGCGGAAACAATATCGAGAAAGTCAATAAAGAAATTTTAATTATTTAACTTTATAACGATTTTTGAAAATGGCACAGAAGAATGCCACAAGTTCGTTCTAAGACCTTTTCGACCATGCATGGTTTAGCGAAACTGTTCCCCACAAATTTGAATGAAAATTTTTAATAAGTTCGTCCTGATACTTTTTTGACAATGGACAATTTAGCGAAACTATTCTTCACAATATCGAGAAACACTGTTTTAGTGTGTCCTTCCTGATAGTTCTTTGACAATGTACGGTTTAGCGAAATTATAGCTCACACTATCAGGAGAAATTTTTTAATAAACTTTTCCCGGTACTTTTTTGACAGAATATAGTAATCCACCTTTAACTGAAAGCTAAATTCACTGAAAAAATAATCTTGACACTCAAGTTGTACCGTAAGTGTGAGGGTTTTCTTTTACGATTTTCTTTTAAATAACTTCTGTTAAGAGTTTAAAGAATATTTTAAAGGTTTTATGTGGGCATAATAAAGCGACGAATTATTTGAAAAGTCACATTTTATCGCTAACGGTTGCTACGCATATACATATACGTATCAACAAAATTGTTTTCGTTATTATTGTTGCTATTGTTGCTATTGTTGTTAACATATTGTAATATATAAACTTGTTGTAAAGTTTATTTTCAAATTATATTTACTAAGCATTTCATTATTAGGAATCCATGTCGTTATCTTTATTTGTAAAAGTCTTTAAACACACAAACACTTGTGTAGTAATCGTTCAAGGGAAATTTGTAAAATTTTGTTCACCCATTCATTCGGAAAATTTCTCTCTACTCATGTTCATGTAAATTATATTATTGCTTGCATTCACCATTAGCTGCATCGTTTTTATTAAATACGTTACGATTTCATTCATTTTAATGATTACTAATAACAAAATGCAAATATTGTTGCAATAACGTATGTCCAGATGATATATATTATTAATATTTATATTATTTCCTTGTCAATTTTGTTAACTTATTTCACTATGTTGACTTTTGTTTATTGAGCGTTAAAATTTCTATCGATTTTTATTTAGATATAATTTAAATATTGTGATATTTATTTTACTTAGATTTTACTGAAAGCTATACCAAGTAATTAAATATTAATTAAAACATTATACTATTATGTTAAGACCAACCATTCAATATTATTTACGTTACATTTGCAAATGAAAAGGAAATTTAATAAACATTTTATCAATATTTCATTTCAATGTCTCGAAAGTGATCGAAAAAATAGTCCGATCGGAACGATTCTTCTTTGTCTCCAAAACGGTCGTACGGCCGGTACGTTAGACGCAAGAAAACATGTTAGATAAACGGACAGGCAGACTTAGACCTATTCAAGGTTCATCTCAAATCCTTCCGGATGTTGCATACATCCACAGGAGCTTAATATACCCTTGCCACACAAGTGGTGCGATAAAAGATCTCTTTCACAACATTTTGATCGAAAAAATATAAAAAATGGTTTAAAACTTATTGATGCCTGAGCATGGGCCGGCGCATAATAATGAAGATTCCGGTCCCAATAAGGAGTCGTAATACCAACAAATTCACCAACGCAAGCATCGCTTTTTTAACAATGAAAATATCGGGTTACGTGCTGTCAGCATTTATTTCTTTGCCAGAGTTATACAAAAGAAAGTCTTCTTTCCTGCCTTTTCCATCTTTTTTGCATCGTATCCTAACTGAGGATGAAAAGAGAATATATTTCGGAAATTCCAGGCGTAAATATTCACCATCCCTATCAGCTGCGGCACTGATTTGCTTTGCCTTGAGGATGATATTCTCCATTTGATGGAGTCAGCAGTGTGTTATCTGTTATCATTTGCTGAAGTCTGGTGAAAAGGTTGATATTCAACGCTCTTGATTCACCAAATCCCTCCAGCGTTCATAGGCAAAACCAGTCCGCAATGCGTTGGAAGTACTGAACTTTGCTAGACGATGCGATTTACTCGCCAAGGTCGGTTTCGTCCGATTATAATTTCTCTGCACCGGTGTGATAGACTCCCGCTGACCAGCGTTTCACTGTTTACGAAAATATATGACAAGAGCAACAGCTTCTTTTGGCATCCACAGATTATCAGAGGAGGGGAAAAACGCATAACTAGCGACGGGCAATACCCCGAATAAAATAGTTTCTATCACTTTCATGCAAAAAACCTGGGTTTTCCATTAAAAATTCCAGTTTCATATGTACATACTCGGTAATGCGAACCTTTATTAATGATGAATGCAGTTGTGCAATAGCGAAAAAGCGCAAACAGTAAATAAAATGCCATTAATAGAAACCGTAGAACGTCAATAAAACATTTTTAATGAAATTCTTAATAAATGTTTACATTGCCTTTGCTTTATCTGGTCATGAATATTTACCTCTTACTATTCTAAAAGCGCGCACTTGTTCTCCGTAATTACTTTCTCTTTAGATGCCCGAAACAAGTTTCGAAATATTGTTTTAAAAGGCCCAAAAGGTTAGAAAAACAACCAAAGGTATGTGTGAATACGAAATGAAAAAATTAAAAAAAATTGCTTTCAATGCCATGCCATATACATTTAAGCTTAATTCTCGACTGTTCAATTAAATCATCTGCAAATTCATATAAACTGAGTTCATACTATATATAAAGTATATATTATTGCGATAAAGTAGAGCGAATATTATTTCTTCACTTAACAATATCCAATATCTCCCTCATAGAATTAATTTCTTTTCACAATTTCCTAACGATTGCACAGTGCGAGCGCAATACCAACAATGTGCTTTAGTAACTCAGTCATTTCTAAAAATACGAACAAATTAATCGAAAACTTAGATTATTTGTTTTCCGAAAAATATGTTACAAATAATACATTTACTATTGTTGCTCACCAAGATTCAATCGTGTATGTAATGTAACATACATTTAGGAAGTATTTAATTAATTTCTTATGTGAATAAAATTTATTCAATTTCGTCGAATTTTCAAAACCTGTTAGCAGATTAAAAACTTTTGTAAACGATTCATTTAATTGATCTATCAAAGAAATAATTAATTAATTTAGTAGTACTTGGAAATTTGTGGGCACTTCACACCCATCAGTTTTTGTATTTATGAAACTTTTGTCGATCCTTCGTTGAAATTGTAGAAAACGGTCTGGTTAGAGGGCTTCCACTATTGGTACGTTTGCTCGATTTTCCTATCTTAAGGCATTGCTGCTTTAGTGAATTTATCGAAAGAATTCTAAATATGTAAATAAAAGTTTCGACTTGGCATTTCGTAATTTATTTTTTAGGTACTTGCAGCCATTTTAGCCACGTTTCAAAGATAATGCGAACAGTACGAGTTTTCTCTCTCGAAATATCGAATGACAATCAATGATCAATAATTGAACTTACTTTCCTTTTTTCCCCACGACTTTGATTTCCGAGCTGGCGGTACCACTAATGTACCACTATTCTCAACATTCATTTCAAATTTCAATTGTACTTGTCAGGAAAACCCGTAAGATTTTCTTGATCGTTTCACTTCAACAGATTTTAGATTTTAAGAACAATAAAAATTTTTCCAGCAACTTTGGAGACAAATACTACATGTTCACTAGGGAACGTTATTATGAAGTTATCGTGCTGCATCGCTAAGAAAAAATTTTGAATTACTCCAAAAAATGTACAAGATACGTGAAAAAAATTTCTTCGATTGTATTGATAAGACTTTCGTAAGTAAATTTCGAGAAACTGATGCACACATCTTTGCTCACAAGGCAGCATTATCCTTTAAACGGAAAATTACTATTCGGCACGTGACTACAACGCTTTTAATCGGAATAAACAATTAGGAAAACTCTATACCCTTGTGGCCGTATCTTTTGTACCTACCATCTCTATCTTAAAAAAAAACAATTTGAGGCTTTATAATGGCGAGAATACGCGGATGATTTTTCTCCACTTTTGTATAGTCGCTAAACAACCATCCACAGTTCATACGCGAATATGTTTATGGTTATATTTGTTGCACTTTAATAGTTATGGTAAATAACAATTTTTTCGTTTTTAGTTTGTGTTGCCTCGTGAGCGTGTCTTTCGACCGAAGTGAGAACAAGTCTACCTTTTCTTTAGATTTTTTGTATACAGATTTATATATAGATTTATATTGTAGTTAGGGATTTTACAGAGTTTTTGAAGCCCCTCACTGCGCAATGATGGGTAAAAACGTTTTAAGCAAAATCTACATCCAATCTGTATAACAACTATATTAGTATAGTCTGAAACGGCAATGGGAAAGCATGGAGTGGTTATATCCAATTTCACATTTCCAACACCTGCAAATTCTTAATCGAAACTTGAAGCAATTATAAGTATATCCTGTTAACTCTGAACTTCGTTTCTTCGGACTTTCTGTAATGAAAGCATAACCTCGCCGGTAGAAGGCATATCTCCAGCCGTTTCATTTGATTAGCTTGCGATTCAATCATAATTTCTTGTATTGTAGCGTAAACGCTTTAAAAATATTTTTCTTGTACTTCGCCGTATTGCTGGAAATACTTATGACAAGTAACTGATAATTTTTCTGATTGAGTTTTCCGAAGCTGGGCTTATTTTTATTATCGCTCTTTGGATTTGTTGCTCTGAAAACAAGAGCGTTGGAATTTTTATTATTGTGGCGTTGTAAACTGTCGCGAACAGGAAGGATCCCGTAGTTTTTCTTTCTGTTGTACCTTTGCAAACTGTTTACCAAACCAAGTATACTCTCAAAATTTTTTAGAAAATTAAAAGGTTTCTATATTTAATAAAACAACTTTTACTTAATGAAAAATACTGTGTCCAATGTTCAGGTGTACAAATTTGAAATGCGGATTTGAGAAACAGATGGCGCCACTAGGTAGTGCTTAGATCCTAACTGATAAATTGCAAAAGTGTTTGCATAGGATTGTCCTAACGCGTTCAATTTATACCAAATGAAAAGCATTCGAGGAGAGGTTATTTTTTTTTGCTCAAATGTAAGATGAAAAGTGAATTTCCTTTGCGTACTCCAGCCTCGGGTACCATCATGGGTAATCCCAGGCATGTCACAGAAAGAAAAACGATTGCCTTTTTAAACACCTTGTATCGATATGATATGAATAATTAAAATCACAAAAGCTTCTATGAAGATGCAAAATATTCACCTGGCCCCAAGAAAAAGGCCTCGAGTGCTTAAGGCCATTTCAACAATTTTATTTCGGGCAATCTATTTAGGGGCAATCTTATTATGTTTGGGGGCAATTTTATTCCACTTAGGGGCAATTTTCTTTAGACCTATTTGTTCGCGTCAACCAAACACATAACAGAAAAGCTTCGGCAGAAATGCTCTAAGTTTTTATTAATGAGACCAAAGAAGTGTGGCTTGTTATCAGTTATTGAAGATCTGCACAGTCTTTCCGTCTTCTGCATCTGTCTTTCCGTCCACACAGCAAAACCAGCAGCACGCAAATGTGAAAAGCTAATCTAAGCAGTTAAAACGCCTTCTAATTAGCGCGTCCGTGGTTTACGCCCTTGTTGGGTACCACTTAAATCCTACGAACATGTTAAAAAAAAAATTTCTCAACGATTGATTCGAGGATGTAGTTTTATTCTGGCATGTTGTTCACAAATTGGCCGAAAAACGCCGACCGGCGTCGAACCGCACTTTGTATGAAGAAATTTTTATCAAAATTAAAAACAAAAATCCGCATTTCTTACTTGCCCACCCGTGTGTTTGTTTGCAACAATATGTCTTTAAGATTCATCCCAATGTGTAAGCACAGCTGCGCACATTCGGATACATTACGTAGCGAAGTATGCTTACGAGCTCTTTTATTAAACATGCAATTCTTTTAGAGATAAAAAAGTTTTGTTTTTCTTTTTACATTTTATTTCTTATAAAACGCTTCAGTATGCTTTGGTTCGTATGTCTTTAGTGAAAACGAAGCCAAGTTAACAAGAAAAAAAGGAAAAAAAGGAAACAGTGTTTAATTAAACAGTGAACTGTTAGTAATTGTAATTAAAAGGTAAAGTTTCTCTCTAAAACATGGTTCGGATTGTTGGTTTAAGGTTGGTGCTCATTACATTCTCAAAAGCAACTAATTACCTCGAATTGCGAAGAAAAGCATTAAAAGATATACTCAAACTCTTAATAAACATTAAAAATACAAAACTAATAAAAATAATTATGAAGTCATGCTAAAATGCATTCAACTGAAATGGCTTTGCTTGTATTTTGTTGTATTAATGTTTAACAAAACTCGTGATGAATATTACTATACTAATTCTTTGGGTGTTCTTGTTGTTGTTGTAAAAACAAAAAAAAAGATGTCTATTATCTACCAAAGGAATATAAAAATATAGGATCTCGCTTAATTATTAATGAAATTTTAAAATATAAAACTTTTAACTGTAAACTAATCGTAGGTAACTCAAGAACATAAGTTGAAATTATTTTAAAGGTTTAATTAACTTTTTCGACACTCTGTCCAGTGAACGAACATATATTAATTTTGCCATTCGGTCTGCAACATCCCGAAAGCCACATCTTTAACAAGAGAAAACCTTAAAGCGGGCAACGCCCTATCATTAAAGTGTCTCACCCCCTCCCACCGTTATTCGTACAACGACTTTTCAATAAAAGGTGAAGCGGCCGAAAAACTGGTCCAATCCGAATCATTTTCAATGGCGTTCATCCTTCGGCCTTCGTCGATGCGCCAAATTTCATCAAAAATATCTCCAAAATTGTGGCTTGCACATTGGACGTATTGACAGACCGAGAAGCTTAGAAAATGATCCGTACAAATTTAATGTACTCTTGTACTACATGTGACATAGGACGGAAAAATGCGTACGCGGTAGAATGTACATATGTACATACGACGATTATTGCGCTTTCGACCATCCATTGGATCTGTGGAGTTTGCAGAGCGCAAAAATTGAGATAGGGAGCTCTAAATTAGCGCATTAACCTTTCAATTATGTGTAGATTAACTTTGAAAGAGAAACAGAGGCCTGCAATCGTTAAAACTTTTTGGAAGAATTCTTTAAAAAGTCAAGATTTTTTTAAGTATTTGTAATGAACAACTTGCTCACAATGAAAATGCCGATAAAGGTTCCGGTCGAAAAGTCAAAATACAAAATGGCTTCAATATTCCAATCAACACAGCAAATATTGAGGGAAACAACAACAACAAGTCGTTATGTAATGTTTACCTGAAAGGGCTTTTGCTTGATGCTTCTTTACGCGTACACTCAGCTCACTCACACTCACGCAGCTTACAAATTAATAGTATAATAATATACAAGTGAATCAAGCCTCACTATAACTCGTCTGTTGTCTTCCCCGAGTATCCCAGATTTTCTTCAAGAAAACTTTAACTTTTCTACGTTTCCGTAAAGCGATTTTATCTATTCATGACAATAAATTTTTGTAGGTGAACTATGGGAAACTTGATATCAGCGTATATGTAAAGAGTTTCTCAGTACAAGTGACGTAAAAGAAAGACCCTAAAGAATTAAGGAATGCGATTAAATACAACACCAGTCAAATCGCCAGGAACGAACCTAAACAAAGCAAAAATGGTGAGCATTTTGCTCAGTAAAGGTGAAAACATTACACCAATAGCACGTTTCACATTCACTTTTAATACGCGGACAGAATTTGCTTCGTTGCTACATATCAGTGATCTTAAATAGCTTCACAAGAAGTATCACAGAAAAGGTAAACCTTAGCTGCTTAGAAGATATTCGACATTGGAAGCTTTTGAAATTGTTGCTTTATCACATTTGCTGCATAACGAAGAGCATTTGTTTGACGAGGTATATTATGCGAAGCGCGATCTTCTTAAAGTCAGATACAATTTAGTGCAATCCCGTCCTGTTCAAGGCAAACAACATTTGCTAACATCGATCTACAAAGCTTCGCACTCACGATAAGAGAGACACCACTGTTATTTTTAAAGGAACACGGTCCTACGATGCCTCCAGCCCGACGATTACACCACTTTCACTTTCTCACTGTCCCATGAATAATCGATCAATTGAATTTACACTAAAAACGGGAATTTCGCTTGTTCACTGAACTACAATACGATGATTACGACAGCCGCAAATTTTCAATGGCACAAGAAATCTTGTCTCAGCAAATAGTTACCTAACGCAGATAACGCAGATGTCTATCTCTGTATGACACTGACTGACAAAGTCAGTAGAGATATTTGAGATATAGAATATTTCAGTTGTAACCGAGTTTGTCATAATTGATAAAACTTTTTGAAATTTATTTTGGAATCAAAACTGCGAGACTGCTACAAGAGAATTATAAATTTTCAACTAACGCGCCAAAGACATCGTGCCAATGAAATTGAGTGTATCTGCACTCGTTTAGCTCCCCGAAAGCGTGGCTAATGCAGACAAGAAAACATGAAAAACAAGAAAGAGCACAAAAATCTCATAGGAAAAGAGAAAATACAAGCAAATAAACAAAAGTCTTGCTTTAGATGAAAATGTAAAAATTTTAAAAATAACTCAACAGTTGGACGTATGTGCTTCAGCTTTATTGACTCTCGCGAGTATACAAAAAGATATTAAGCCGCTGTTGCGGAGGATAACAGAATCACAGGTAAAATAAGCAAATCTCCGCACTTATATTTATAAAGATATTAAATATGCCATTAAAAGTTTTAGAGTAACTGAGCGCAATTTGCATAAAAGAGCTTTTCGTTAAAACAACTTATCTGTATTAATGGAAGTGTTCTTCAAATTTTAAAAATAAAATTTAATGAACATAATAATTAAAAAAAATTTGCTATACAGTCTTAAAGCTAAATGCTTAGTAATTTTTTATGTTATGTATAATACAGAAAAAACACTAAGATGTTTCTTTATTTTTTATATTACATTTATCTCCTATATATTTTATGTATTCTTAGTTGCACAGATAAGCTTCTGTTCTTTTCTATGAAAAATTAGAAATTTCTTCTGACTTCGGGCTATTTTCGAAAGCCAAAGAGTGTCCAGAGACGTTGCTTTCACCTGGTTGAAGAGATAATGCCCTTTTGTTAATTAAAGTGACAAAGCTTAATAAGGACGTTAGCGTGATATTTGAAAAATGTATATAATAACTGGACGCCATTTTAAAAGCGAAAAAAATCATTTCTTTGGAAAGAGATACGGGATTTAAACGGAAAATCTTCACAACGAGTAAAACAACTTAAGGGTTATCAGCGTTGAAAAGATTGCCTAAATTTTTGCACCTCATCATTTATGCAATCCGCACACATTCTATATTTCATTACAGGTGAAATTGTAATTATATTCGAATTTATATCTTTCCTATCTATCGCGTTTGTCTTAAGAGCAACTAAATGGAAAGAAAACAACATGCAAGTTTTTAATATGCATCATATAAAGTTTATCAATAATGAGTAAACAGTGAAAGTGCATCCATTTTATTACTCGCGAGCAAGAACTTGCAACACTCTTGCCAAATTTGAAGTCGACAGATCAATTTTTGCAAAGGGAAGAGCGCTTACCATCGATATTATACAGAAGGACAGAGGGACATTCTCAAATGAATTTCCAACTTGACATTGGCGAAAAATACATATGCTTTATGGCGTCTTTAGTGCCGCAAATGTTTTGACAAGGTCACAACTCCCACATCCTTCCGCGGAGGGTATAAAAATAAAATCAAAGTCTCTACGCATTATTAAAACAGAACTCATCCGCCTGAGTGGCCGAGTAGGCAAGAGTCTCGACTAGCAACTCAATGGTCGCGGGTTCAAATCTCAAGTGCGGTAGAGTTTTTAATAAAGCCGAAAGCCTTAGATGCTAGTGCTTTAAGACATTAGTCTTAGAATTTATTCTCTGGCTAAATTTCTAATAATAATAATAATAATAAAACAGAACTTACTTTCAATTAATGCATTTATTTTTCATCATTTGTAGTCCGTTCCTCTTTCTCTACACTACCTACATTGCACTCTAGAGGACTTTGCTCTATAGCATAGCGATCCACGAAACACCTTCACTTTTCGTCGAAATGGAATAAAGTTTTGCAAAGCCGTTCAATCAATCTGATAAAAAAAGGCACATAAAAAAGCTAAGTCAAGATAAAGGAAATTATTTCTTAATTGCCTGAATATCTTTGTCTTTATTAGATTTTATATAGCATAACGTGAGTAGCATTAGTACAAACATGCATTACTCATGCGTTTGTAGAAAGTGATATATACTTTAAATACATTGAACGTTAATTTGGCTGATAAGATGTACGAAGACAGCAGCAGGTTTAATCTGAACAAGAGAGAATGATTTGAAAATTTCAAAACATTGATAAGAGAACATATTCATATAAACTATTAAATAATGTTTTTTGTTGTTTACATGATGTGCAAAAATTAAACTTGAATGCAAGAATTTTAATCTAATTGGAATTATTGTATAAATATAGAAACAGGTTTAATAACGACAGGTTTATTCCGAAAATTTCAAATTCAAAGCCAAACAAATAATTATTTAATATTTACTATAATAAGCTCTTTATTTAATATTTAAAATTAACCAATGAAAATAAATAAAATTAATTCGTTGCAATTGATATCCTAAATAACACACATGTGTACACATTAAGTCAATTTTAAGCTTTGTACTGAGCGGTAAATAATCATGAATAATCATTATCAAACGCTCTGCGGAAATTGCTCCGACCTGAAGGTATTGCTGAAGGATTTGTGGCGCAATAAAGATCAATATTTGAGAACATACTCGTACGTGATGCTTACACCATACAAAGGTGAACGTAATTCTTAATTTTGGCTAAAGCGAATTTATAAAGAGCGAGTGGGCCACGGCCTACCCTTAAATACAACACATCACCCTACTGTTATTCATTTAAAGATTTTTCAAAATAAGGCGGTATATGGGAAATGTTCGAAATAGTGATCCGATCCGAACCAAAACACGATAGTGTATCAAATTCTATCAAAATATCTCAAAAATTGCAAACTATAGGTTGCACACAAAAAGGACAGATGGACAGACAAGCTCCAATGGAATCAGAATTTATAATAATAAGTACAATAAACGGCGGGTCTATAACAAATTCTTGTAAATGTTACACACATTCGCACAAACTTAATACTACAAGTTGTACAGGGTATAACAATTAGTGATTATAAGAATATTTTATATATCAAAAGCGATTGCGATTGCGATTGCGCTTATTTCTGATCAAAATTTTGTGATAACTGCTTTAATAAATTTTTTTTTTTAAATGTGAGGGCTAAGACGACTAAATAGTACACTTCGCGTTATACTATTCTTCACTCATTTTCATCATGGAATATCAAAAATTGTAGTTTACTGCTAAAAAAAAATAAATTTTTTATGTGAACGAGCCCAAAAAAAAAAACATATCGTATACCAAATTTAGTGCAGTCAATTACACACAGACGCATAAATATTTTATTTCAATTCTCTTCCCAAATCATCAAAACTTAGATCTTATCGTCATACAAAGGCCCAGGTGATTGACGAAATATAGCGGATCTCTCCTTTTTCCGCCTCCATTAAAACATTCTTTCACTATTCGAACATCTGTCTAAATTTCTGTAAGCCAAAGCCTTCTCAATTGAGCCTACGTCTAATATAAGATTTTGTAAACCCAAAAAGCCCAAATGGATATGCATTGCCTCATATTAAATCACCCAAATATTTCATAGACTTTTATATGAAAAATTTTTTTCAGCTCTTACGGAAAGATATATGCATTGAATAGTTACAAAGACATGTCGTGTAGATCACGCAAAATTTTATTGAGCTTTTTACGTTTTGAACATTATGATTGATTGTTTATTTCTGCAAACTTTTAATCCTTTGTTCATTTGATTTGCTTCAAATTTGCGAAATTTTAATCTCTAAATTCAAATTAAAACCTGAATGAATTTACGGCTCTGCTAAAGCTTTCAATTCTTCTCTCAAAGCGTAAAAAAAAAAAAAAAAAATACATTAAAAATAAAATCAGTATAAATGAAAAGCATATAAAAGCAAAAGATAGAAAGCAAAGAAAAAAAAAAACAGTAACGAATGAAATAAAACGAATGGAAAATATAAATAAATAAAAACCGAATCCCGGCTTTTCAAATATAAGAAGATTGCCTTAAAAACAAAACGTCACAACATCCAAATCCAGCCATATACATATAGAGGAAAAGGAATATAATTTAAAAAAAAAAAAAAAAAGAATTACAGAACAATAAAATAAAAATCGAAATAAATAAAATAAAAAGTTGAACAGCTTTAAAATTAAGCTTAAGTAAGCGACTCCAAGCGATCAGATTCATTCAGTGTGCACTGAGCCAGCAATACCTAAAGTAATAGCTCTTAAACAAAAAAAAAAATAAATAAATAAACATAAAAAAAAAATAAATAAATAAAACGAAAACTTGTATTGAAATAAAACGAATCGAATATTAAATCGTGACAAGAACTTTCAAGCGGAGGAAAGTATTCCGTTTCAAATAATTAAAATCATTTGTATAGAGTATCCAGGAATTTATGCAAAAAACGTAAAATATATTCTAGAAAGCAGAAGCAAAAGCAAAAAAAAAAAAAAAAAAAAAAAAAACAAATTGAAATTAAAACAAAAACTCTTATTATTCTGAGTTATAACTTACGTACGTGGATAGCATAGAATTGCTTCGGCTACGTGTATCCAGCAACAAATTTCATTGTACTCAGTTGCAAGAGAGTTGACTGCCAAAGCTTACAAATAATAAAAAAATAATAAAAAAAAAAATAAAGAAAAAAAAATACGCGTTTTTAAAGCAAGATTTTCATAATAATATTCATTATAATAATTTTGAGAAAAAAAGAATAAAAAGAATAACGAAAGACCATTAAGCATACAATTCTTTTCTCCCTTTTTTATTCCCTCCAACACATACTGAAAATGAACATGAAAATGCATTTATTCATTTTAATTACGTGTCTGGTATATGCAGCTTTTTCATCACCTCAGGTATGTATTACGTATTGTATTGTATATATGCAACAAGCAAGCTTTAGAAAACGTCTCTCAACGTCGCGCGCGCGTATGTTGCCGCTATGCTTTACAAGCACACAAATCCCAAATGCACTGAAATACATTTAAATGATCGTTAATTCGATTCTTCTACTCATTTTACTGAAACCGAAACCAGTATGTGTAGGTTCATCCATTTTATGATTTCGAAAGTAAATGTAAACAAAACTCATTTATGATTGGGGGATCGGATCAATTTTTTATACCCTACTAAAGTGCTCCAGGGGTTTGTGTTACTGGGATAGATTAAGTTTGTGCAACATCCAAAAGAACTTGGGCTAAACCAATCATTTGCTATACTACGCTTGTCCGTCCGTCCGTCTTGTTTTCTTTTTGCGTTCAGCCTAATTTATTTTTACATTAATTACTAATTGGTTGGCTTTATACGTAATAACGAAGCTAAAGCTGCTTTTAAAACACTTTAAATTTCGCAATTTTTATAGTGAAAGACCCGTTCATTTCTTGTAACCTACACCACAATAAACTGTTCTGGACTCTGGTGTTGTTTAGGCCCCTACTCTGTGGGGATTGTCTAACTCGCCAGGGGGCGTAGTACGCTTAAAAGTGGTTTGGGCCACCGTGGGGTTAAGCCTTACAGGCAGGAACCCACGTTAAACCCTTGCCACAAATTCTGTAACCTACACCACATGTGGTACGGTTTATGCGGGTGCATGCAACATCCAAAAGGACTTGGGATCGACCCAACCTTCATTATATCACGATAATAGACCCAGTTCACATTCTGAATCGATCTAAGCTCGTCTGTCCATCTGTTTTTCTTGTGTTCTTGTGTACAGCTCGAAATTTTTGACATATTTTGGAGAAATTTGATACCAAGGGCATCAACATCATTACGAATGGTTGGGATCTGGCCATATAGGACCTTTTTGTGAAAGATCGTTATATGAACATGGGTATTAAGTATTTTACGGTAGGGTATTTAATGCCGCACTATGGCGTTTTTGCTTGTTTTCAATATATTGTTTGGACCTTATTAGAACTTGTTACGAAAACAACGAACCCGCAGTTACGTTTCGTGCATGTGGCATGAAGGTCATATTTGGTTAAATGACTTCGTTAATAACTATTGTTACACCGTTTAGTACAAAGAAAACACATCTGATGTTTGTAAGGGACTTTTATGTGTACAAAAATAACTTTTGTGTGTGGTTTGTGGGCAGAAAATTTCACACAATCTGTGACTTCAACGTTCAATGTTGCAACGTGCTATACATTTCGTGATAAAATCAATTTATTGGGAAAAAAGTACAATGATCGCAAAATCTTCAAATATGCCTAAGTGAGCCTGCGAAAAAGGTCATCCGATAGAAGCATATTCCACATTTTACTTTGGCATTGTGTTCCAGGATCATTAACATTTTACAATCACTTATATGAAATCATTGTATCCTACATCACTTATGATACAAAGTATATGATAAGTTTATGACGGTGTATGTAAGGTACGGGAGGACTGGGGGTAGACCCACCTTTTATTATGCCGATCGATCCAGGAAGTAATTCTATCTAATTATCAGAAACTTGTCTGTCCGTCCAGTTCTCTTGTGTCCAACCTATACGCAGAGGTTTTGATAAAACTTGATAAGCCGACATGTTTTGACCCAAGGACGTGGGTGTTGGCCCGCCTATGTTTATAATGTTTTCACTTGTTTTCAAAGAAGTAAGAATTGCCAAAACGAATATCTGAAATAAAGAAAAAATTCACATTTATATCATTGAGCGTTTAGTGGTCATTAAAAATTGAAAAAAATACAACACTTATTTGATGCCCATATATCTATCATGAAACATGAAACTGCAACCAAAAACTGCAACCAAAAAAAAAGAAAAGCAAAGCTTCAAGGCAAACGTTTTTTTTGCAAAATTCGCTTCAAAAGTAGTGTTTCATGCTAATGAAACGAATAGTATTTGAAAGCAACATTACAATGATTTAAATACTTTTATCAATTCCTAACTGGAAGAAATTAGCATAAAACATTTAACATTTATTAAGGAAACATCATCCATTTTTATTGGCTGCAAGCGAAATGGCATAAGTAACTTATTTCTCTCGTTTGTGCTACGCGTAAGCTCGAGATTAATTAACAGTTTTTTTGCATGGCAGCAAAGTTAGAAGATAAACGTTACCTTCTCGATTACGACATATTCAACAATTGTTTTTTATGATTCTCAATTAGCTTAAGGATGCGAGTTTACATCCACCTAATGGTTATAACCACGCATGCAAAATTTCAATGAACTTAGAGCTTTGCATTTTCTTCAGTTTCATTTCCCAAACCAAGTCACGGTGTGAGCGGTCAAGTTTGATATTTAGCTTCAGCTTATTCAATAAAGCATCACCGGGTATTTCTCTACATGAGTTATGTGATTCAAAATGTATGCGATGAAAAAATATGGAATACATATATATTTCAAATCAATAAACCTTTGCTCTCGTTCGCCATCAAATGTCATACGTATGTATTTGTATGTACTGTACACAGATTGCTGGACTTTAAAAGATAAGTCTGCTTACGCGACTACAACTTCGTTAACTTTATAAGTACCAATCTCAGATACGGTAGCTAGTACTATATCAATCCGTGATGAGTCTGATTAAATAAGAAAAATATACCATTTTTTTTTGCAAAATTCTGCGTCATACGTAGCTATTCAAGGCTTTTCTAACATTTCGATGCCTTTTTTGTATAATAATTCATAATAAAAGCTTCCGTAGCCCCATAAATATAATAAATAAAAATCGCGGGGATTAAGTCGTAGAACCAAATCCCCGTACAGTTTGAAAACGGTTCATCGTATCCATAAGTTAACGGCTCAGGACGGCAAACGCATAAATTTATATCTATTAGGCACACATCCATTACGTTGCGGCCACCCCTTATTTCTTTTCCTTCCTATCTCTTCTGCACTCATCACCATATTACACGTATAGGGGGCATAGTCAAAACGATACGTTTTACTACAACTGAGTTTCCACAATTACCTCACCATTCAATCCATCGATTACTTTAAGATTTGCCAACAAACCTGCTGTTTAAAGCCTGCCGCTGCAGAGGTTGACTTATGTTTGTATGACAAAGAAATTCCTCATGCCTTAACCTCATATTGACGATGTCAGTTACCTCGTCGCACTATGCTTTTCGCTTGTCGAAAATTATATTCAGATTCTTTTTATGTTTTCTATTGGCCATTGTGTTCCGTACCATCAGTGTGCAACTGACTTCGTTTAAAATCAGCAAACAACTTGCAAATTGTTGTTTTCGACGGAGAAAAGTTGCGTTAACTCTTTCAGACAAAGCAGGCTTTTTCTAAAACTTAATCCATACACGAAATAAGGACATTGTGACAGATTGTCCCTGCATTTCCTAAAAAAATAATGGAAATGATTTGGATTCACATTTTCTAAAAATAGTATCGTTTTTTGTTAGAGGGAAAATCTATTTGCTAGTCCCGGGAATTATTGACCGATATGTTAAATGACTATACTAGACTCCCACAAAACCGGCTAGATAAGAAAGATGAGTACCAAGCCGATTTTCGCGGAATTAACATAGATTGCGGTTTGACACTACATGATCATAGCTGTAGTGAGCTTAGGCTTAGTCGCTAAAGGAACTAACACCTAGCGATTTAGCATACGTCCACAATAAAAAAATTCAAAATTTCAGAGTTTTCATTATTTTCTATATACAAATAAACTTTTGAATTAATAATTCGCATACAGAATATCAAATTCTGGGTAAATTTTAGAACACCCTTTAAAACAGATGAACTTATCAGTGGAATACTTCCAGCATGAATTGTAAGGATGTAGTGAAATGTTATAGATCACCGTGATCTACGAAAATTTTTTAAATGAATTTGAGTCCAATCGAATTGTGTTCGCCTGGGACCGACATTCACATACCCACCAGCATTATAATCTTTGGCATGCCATGTTTTTATTTATTGTCATAAAAAGTGAGTGGGATGGATGAAATCTTATAGTTCACTTCAAGGTGTTCTTAAAAAAATATAATCCAAGCCAAGTCGTGACGTCCACCATAATTAATTTAGAATTAACGTTCGCGTTGCATTCTCCAGGCCCTTTTATTTGATACCCATACAGACGGTATTTTTCAGTAAAAATGTATTCACCAGGAGGAAAGATCGTATTTTTAGGCGGATAATATCTTCATTTAAGAAATGAACAAAAGCATTTTAAACATTCTGTCTTGTTTGGAAAGAAATTTCACACTGATCAAGAACATATATAATTTATAGGGCATCTGGGTGTTGCAAACATTATGACAAAATGAGTATACCCCATACTTCGGTAGTAGGTATAAAAATAAACCGCATTTCGAACAGGTTGAAATTTTTCTAATCTATTAAACGAAGCACAATACTATGAACAAGATAATCTGAAAGCAATCTTTCTTTTTATTATTATTATTATTGTTATTATTTGCTCGAGTAAAAAATGTGTTGATGTGAGAATAATTATAAGTATTAAAGAAGTTTATATGAATAAAAAGAATTCATATATTTATTTAAAAATGACTCATATTGCACAATAATAATTATCATACATGCTGTAGGAAAAATACTGTAATTTTGTAGAAATTAAATAAACTCATTAAGAATCCGGTCGTTTTTTATAGTATTTAGCGCACATATCTTATGACTAAATTAACGGTTGATTAAATTACTTTATATATTAAAAAGAAATTATAATGTGTTTATAATAACCAGTTTCCTTATAATTTCACCTTTTGCCATTTTGCCCATTGCTGCTTTTTTGTTCATCTATTCGCTAAACCCCTAACACGTGGCATTAAACTTTCTCAAATATTTACTACGCACAGAAGAAGAATGCATCGGAGATTTCGAGCCAGAACAGAACTGGAGAACAGTTTCTTGTCCGTTTTTATACCCTACACGACTTATGGGTCAAAGATATTCAGGGAATCCCCTTCAAAATTGATTTAAACTAATCTGTCCGTGTGTCCGTCTTTCCTTTTTCTATTTTTGTATTCTACCTACAGGTAGCTACAGCGCCAAGCACTACCTGCTTACAACAACTTCCAGTCTATTTGCCAATTTTGAAAGCGATATGTTCATTTTTGCGAAATGGGCGACTATTTACCACAGATATTCCACAAATTGGCAAAAGAGCCAACCAATATGCTTAGATTGATTCTGAATGTGATAATGGTCAAGAATATATATAATTATATATATAATTTATGAGATCTCTGAAGCTTTGACAAAGAAATGAAATTTTAATGTACTATACCTATGGGTTCGCGTGAGCAATATTTATCATTTTTTATGGGCATGGTATAGGATTACCCACAGAGTACAAATTTTTGCAATATACAGAAAACTAATTTCTGTTTCTTTCGAAAGCAGCGGTACTGCAGGCATGTTCCTTGACCAATTTTGCTCATTTTCAATACTAACCCTAATGCCAGCTCCAAACGCTAAATTTTAAGCCGGTAGCCCCATTTTCGCGAAGAAGAAGTGGAAAGATTTTGGCAGATTTTCTTTTAAGCGATTAGTTTCATTTGTGAGACGAGGAGCTTGTTTACCACAAACATTGTAGCGACTGCCCGACAGACGTGATTAAATAAAATCAAAATTGGACTCTGATCACAGATGTACATATTTTATAGAGTGTCTGAAGTCTCCTTCTCAGTTTTGATATAATGTTAAACACCTTTGATAATAAGAATAAAATTTGAGTTTTTTTCTATTTTGGTTTTCATGTCTGTAATAAATTTGAATCCTATTCTTAATTGCTGCGCAATTGCCCATAAATTATTTTTATACCTTTCCAATAGCAAGTTAAATCATTAGACTGCATTTGATAATTATTTTGTGGATATCAATAAATTTGTCACACAGTGGCGTAGTGCGGGCAAAAGCAAAGTGAAAAAAGGGCAGAGTGTATGTTGCAATAGAATACTAAATAAAATACGTTGGGTCCAGAATTCATTTTTAACTTCTTAAAAGAAAGTTTCTGTAACACCAGACTTGACTATAAATGAAAGGTGTGAAGTTTGAATGGAAGGCAAGAAGCGAGTAAAATATGTAATTCGTGTATATCTACAAAGGAACAGAAAGTGTGCAATTTATCCAACTTTTGACAATCCTGGCAAACGTATCTACCGATCGATATCTGTTTTTTTCCTCTGTTCGATTTTTGCGGCTTAAGTGAATAGCGTCAACAACAGGAGCAGAGCAGCAAGCATCATTTCCAATATTAATCTTAGAATGCTGTTCTGAGCTATGCTGCCACAATTTTCACCGAAAATAAAGAGCACGACAGACGGACGTTAAAAATGGATAAATTAACTCCGAATCTCACGTTTAATGAATTCATAATTTTCAACCCCTTATCTCGGTGCGTTCCTGCCAGAGCTACACAATTAGTATGCGTTCTGCCTTTGGTGGAATGTGTAATAAATAAAGGAAAATAATAATGATACTATAACCGTTTATGACCAATAAATTAGTATTAGTTTAGAAATAACGGTTAGCTAATAATTATTAACAGGCTGTGGTGGATAATGATTAACTCAACGCAATGAAAGCGGATTACGAATCAAACTTAAAATATACGTAATCATCTACATACGAACACACACCTATATTTCATATTACATTAATTCGAAAAAAGTTTCCACTACAAATATATTATCAAAGGAAATTCACATATTAAGCTTTACATATATCACAAATATTGGCAAATTGGGCTTTAAAAAATGTAAAAATTAAATGTAAATGAAACAAGTAAACACACTATACTGGGATAAGCAGCATTAAATACTTTTCAAAATAGGGATTTATATAAGAAGTGGACCGATCTAAATCACTTTCAACAGCCTTTGTCCTTGGACCAAAACACTACAGTGTACGAAAT
>NW_023998422.1:3928202-3988083 GCF_014805625.2 Glossina fuscipes
CGTCTATTCTTGTAATCAAAACGACCTCCCATAACCTTGCATCGATCTAACAATTGTTAATATATCCTTCAGAATCCATTAAGAAAATATTAGCCCCTTATAAAGAAAGCATCTTTGTTTCCAATGAGCTGGTGGGTATCATAGATTCGCCACAAGGCGATGTATAATTTTTTGTCCTGTGTTTGATTTCATTTTCCGTTCGCTTGCACTCGTCATGATTGTATATAATTTTTGAACAGATTTTGCACGAATCACAAAAGCACATACATAACGCTGCAGTCATGCAACTGTGACAATTTTGATTGAAATTGATGAAGCTAATGAAACATGATTTTTGGTTTTACATAATTTATAACGAAACCATATCCATTCATAATATCACACTAGAAGTATTTACTTTTTTTTGTTTTTTGTTTAATTATGTTCTAAATATATTTTCCTGATAATAATCAAATAATAATTTATGTTCAAGCAAAAATGTGACGAGCAATGGGAATATGAGAATATTTGAAATTTCACATTGAATTTTTCATAAGCATCCGTTTTGGTTTAAATTTCATTGCCTTTCGAATAACTAACACACTACTCGGCTACTCATAGATACTCTTGTCATGACGTAAGCCAAAAATTAATATATACCTTGCAGTTTTCCTTCCGGTTGTTATTATCATAATTTTTTTTTTTCCGCGGAAGTGTGAAAGCCATTCCCTTATCACAAATCACGGAAGTGATTTTGAAAATCGCTCGTAATAAAGAAATATAACTCAGCTAACTATCGCGTTCCCTCGTATAATAGGATTAATTCGTACAGCACTGAATTGAAATCGCCTTTTATTCATTATAATATAGAACAAGTAAAAACATTATAGTGTGGCACGGTGCGCCATCACCCTACAATTATTCATATATCGACTTTTGAAAAGAAGACGTTATACGAGACGTTTGCAATCTGCAGGTTGAACACAAAAATACGTGAAACGAAATCACACGAACACGTGATTAGACGGACAGACACGCAATCTGAACCGATCGGTATATTTGCTAAAACACATACGAAACGAAAAATCCAACAAGGACGGATAAATGGATCATAACGCACATATACGTCATATAGGTAATGACTCTTCAAAGTGGAGCATTTTATGGGAACTGGTCGAAAAGAAGCTCTCATCCGAACCATTTTCAACTGCGTTCATTCTTTAGCTTAAACAAGCCAGTGCAAAAATTTGCGACCAATAAGTTGAACACAAGAATACAAGACAGACGGACAGACATACAAATTTAAATCGATTCAAAAAGTGATTTCGAAAGTGGTTCTCAATCCATCGCTATAGCACAACGTGCCTCTATCTCAATTCTGCGTATTGCATACGTCTGCCGCTCATCAAATAAAGTGCAAGTTATGACTTGTGTATGTAAGGGTCATTATGAATGATTGATTTTATACATCTTCTTGGATAAGCAATAATTAAACATGCAAGGTTAAATGATAAAATTGACTTTTGGTAAAAACCAATATATAAATGAAAAATTTGCGGTCTTACATTATTTATTGGACGAAATATTATATTAAAATTCCTTATAATCATTTGGCGAGTCCTGGAACATGTAAAACGATGCTACCAAACGCCGAATCATTATTGGCTTTCTTATGAAAAAAACTTACATACTTTTCAGAGGAAATGTGAAGAAGTATTTCACTTAAGGTATTTCGCTTTCCAGTTAAAATTTTAAAGCACTTGTAGTCTTTTGTGGATTAAGCACTACCGTAATAATATCTCAAAAGGGGCGACTACTTTGTGGACGTCAAAATAAATTTAAACAAGCCCTCCCACCTTTTATCGTACCGATCGATGCAGAATTACTTGCTGAATTGATTTAAGCTTGTCTATCCGTGTGTCCATCTTGCTTTCTTGTTTTCAATCCACAGGTCACAATTTATTAGATATTTTTACGAAATTTGATACACTAACGTGTTTTGTCACAAGATGCGCGTCACCACTATTCAAAATGGTCCATATCGAGCTACTTTTTCGACCACTTAGCATAAAATGCTTTATTTTGGAAAGCCGTTGCATGGATAAATGTAGAACTTTTGACGTGGTAGGCATAAGAGAAAAAATTTCGGAAATGAACTTTTTTGGCAAAACAATTGCAAAAGCAAAACACAGGCGTCTATCATCGACCATTTGCAAAGTATAAGAATCTGAAAGCAATTCAGGATTTCACAAACTCGGAATGGAGTCATATCTGAAATTCTCTTTTTCGTTTTCAGGCTGCCGCGTAGCCGAATAGATAGGACTCGCGACGGCCAAGTCGATGTTGACGGTTTAAAGCCTCAGTTCGGTTTTATCAATTTTTGTCGTAAGTACAGTCAACTCTTAGTCGTTGAAGGCTTAATACTTGTCGATTGGGCACACGCCCACCATGTTGCAGCCCGCCGCATGTACAGTACATGTTATGAATAAAGAAAGTCATCTACTTTTCATTTATTTGCCTATCGCAGCATATATGCCATATGCTATGCGTGGAGCCTATGTTGTACGATAAGTGATACAAAAAACCAAGTTTTTTACTTAGTTGGTGACATCAGGAGATTTGGCTAATAAAAACTATTTGGGTAACTATGGCGAAAATATTGAGCTGAATTAATAATCCTAAGCCCCCACTGCTAGGCGTAGAGAGATAATCCAATGTGTGTTGTAATGTTTTTTAATTCCTTTCGGTTTTGTGTTTGGATTTCAGGTATTGCATGGACGTTAAATGACTAAATACAACAACAACAAACGAGAAATAGATATGTTAACTCTTAGATAGATGGATAGATAGGTTAACTCTTTTTAAAAGTCCATTCTAGTTGAGAACACCCGTCGCCTATGCTAAACTCTTAGTGTAAATATCACTGCTAGAAAGGGAAATATAATTACTAGTTAAATTCAAATTAATCTTCACATCCTTTAAAACATACTGTAAAAAAGTTATTAATTTGTTTTATTAAAGGAAAAATACTAAAAAAAAAAAAAAAATAAAACGAATGAAAACAATTATTTAATGTATAATTAAAACTCAACGTGAAATTACATTTGATCTATAATCGTTGATTCATTTTTCATTAATTAATAACAACAAACGTTCGAATCATAAACATAGCATTTAAATAAAAACTTATTCATTGCAAATTAAAAAAACAACGCAGTATTTAACATAATAGCTTGCACACTATACGTTTTGTTATTGTTTTATTCGCTCTCAGTAATTAATGCATGGTGATGTCAATGCTTCAAATGATTATAGATATAATTCACTAACTTGCGTTAGGTATTTAAGGAAAGATTTCAATTTAATTAATTAAAAGTTTGCGTAGAATTGACGACTTAAATCTGATTCATTAAAAGCAAATGTGATCGTTAAAAAAAAAAAAATTAAGTAAGAAAATATAATATGTCGTGACCACACCTTCTATATCCACCACAGTTGGACGGACGGACAGACGGATAGATAGATAACATGTATATAATGGTAAAAATTCTCCCGTTAGGAACAATGAAATTTGCCGAAGAATTTGGAAGTGACGCAAACTTTTCAAAGAACACGCGTGCAACGCCCACAAACTTATGCGACACGAATACTTTTTGTAATGTTAAAAAGAAAGCCAGCCGTTCCCATTCCCTATTAAGGAGCGGGAAAATTTAGTGTTTTGTCTTTTTTAGGACAACGGTGATGGCTACGGAAGATTCGACCACAACCGAATATAATTTTCTCACATATTATTATTATTTCATCTCTCTCTGATTATTGTAATATTATTATAAATTAATTATACCAAAAAAAAAAAAAAAATTCTTGAACTAAATTAATTAGTAAGTAAATCTATCAGTTCTACAGAAGACAAACTCGGCTTTTGTTTTTTTTTTTAATAGACATCCGTTTATCCTCTATTTGTGCAGCACCATCAGAACGAAGTGAGGAAGGAGAAAGTGATGGCGAAGTAGTGCAAGCCCGATCTGTTTAGCAGTATATCTTTACCGACTGGGCACTCACTACAGCTACGATCAAATTAAGTTCTATCGTACTTGAGATTTGAACCCACGAACACTAACTTGGTAGTTCCGACTCTTACCTAATCAACTACAGATCGTAACTTTAGGCGCATATATAAAATAAATTCCAAGGGCGGCCAATTAGTGCCGCCAGGCAGCAGAAAAACTTGTGACTTTGCTATCTGAACGTATTATCCTTAAGCGTTACGCGTCAACGTAAGTTATGGTCGAAGGTGTGCAGAACATAGTTTTTAGGGACTTTGAATGGATAGAGCGATTGTGGAAAATCTTTCTTTCCTTACTTAACGAGGCTGCTACTGCACCAGTACGGTTGATAAATAATGCTTGCGTTACAATACCGTGAGCCAAAATAAGTGTGAAACTGACTAAACGAAGCATTAGCATCGCTGAAAAAGCTGAATATCCATACGCGTCCCATTTTGGTGGGATTACTTGGGTTGGCTCCCACCATATGAAACGTTTACTACGAAAGACTATCAGTAACAACTGATTAAACTGATATCAAAAGGGAAGGACAATATACCAAAAGCCAGGATATCTTAAGGCTTTAGCATGACTTGAAATTTGGTCTCATATGTTGAAATTTAGAGAAGTACGTTTCTGAAGAATCAATTGTGATGTTACCATCAATTTTTATTTATATGTATTGTAGGCCACACTACCCAATGTAAGCAATAAATTAAAGGCCGTTGAGTCAATTTTCAATTTCAAGTAACTAATTTCTCTCCTTCAATTTATAAATTTTTATGATTTTAAATAAATCCTTTTTTATCAGCAACTTGATAAAATACATTTCATTTTGTTAATATCTTCAGGAAAGAAGACGTGCAAGGCTCGGCTCTTGTGAAAAAAAAAAGAGATACTAAAAAGATAAATGTGACAAGTCAACAAGGAAAATGAAAGCTTTACTGGACATATTTTTCATGTCTGTACGCTATTAAGGAAAACCAAGAAAGGAAATTGTATTTAGCTATGACCGAATGACGTATACATACGCCCATCTCTCTTCTTTTAAAAGAAGATAGAAAATAGAAAAACAATTTCAATGCTCTACAATATTGATAGGGCGTGGCTAAATTTTTCCTATTTTGTTAGATAAGGGAAGACATTTTTATCTATTGTAGTTGACGGATAGTAAGTAAAAAAAAAACCAGAAAGTAAAGGTGTTCTCGGTTTACGTTGCATGAGAGGCGTGCCGTTTACTGATTTAGCCGATTTTCAGCACCAACTTGCATCGAAAAATTTGTAACGTTTTTGGCGTAATTTGAAGACAAGAGCTTCCTTTCTGCGGTCAGGAGAATTTTTACCACAGGCGGATCGACGGACACTTAGACAGCTGGACAGACGAATATGCTCAAGTCCATCCAAGATACGATACTGAGCAAGAATAAACCTACTTTATAAAGTTTTCCAAATTTCCCTCTGGATGTTACAAACGTTTTGATACAATTAAAATACCACAAAATATTCGTTGGTGGGTGGAAAAAGGTTTTCTTAAAAGGTCAGTGTTAGGGTAAATTTATACTGATATACTTTTCAAGGTTATTAAAGCAGAATTTCAGCAGTGACAGAAAAATTTTATTTATTTAAGTATACCATGCGAACAGAAAAAGCCGGTCAAGCATGAAATCTTTCTCCTTTTTTGTAAAAAGTATTGAAATTTCATAAAACACTATAATGTTTACAATAATGTAAGGGCTTTTCTTTATAATTTTAAAATGTTTTTCACTCACAATATATGAGCAAGAGACAGGATGTGTGTGTGTGTGATTTAGTAAACAAACCTGATGCAAGAAATTTATCAAAGAAATTAATTCTTGCGAAAACGTATTCTACACAGAACAGAAATTCATTTCGATTTTTAGTTTTTAAAAGCCGATCGGAACCATTCATGGACCGAAGACATAAGAGAAGAAGTTCTAAAGAACAACTGGGTGATATCTTCACAACGTTCAAGGGTATAAACGAAAATATAGAAAATGCCGGATTATTTTTTTAAGTTGTTTTGTCTTTTCATCTACCGTGGAAGTGCCTGCGGATGCATCACATCCAGTTTTCAACACTGATACCAACAATGTCAGTTTGGTATCTTTATTTTCCGGACTATCGCAGTTCCAAAAAACGACAATCAAAATGATCCATTCGATGGAAGTAGGCATTGCGTCATGGACATTTCAAAAATTAAACCAAATAAAAGAAAATTGAACATAAACCTTGAACAGTCTTTTCGTGCAAATAACAATCACCACAACATTTTTGATCCTTAAATACTTTATGACCATTTTTACATCATATACCGTCTATGGTGCAAGTGATTATTGAACTTGTGCGAATATATATAACACCCAGAAAGAGTTGAAATGGACCCAACTTTTATTATATATATTTTACGTCCGTCTGCCCGTCTGTTCATGTATACTTGTGTTCAACTTTCAGATCCTTTGATGATATTTGGCCTAAGGACAAATGGTATTAAAAATGGTTTTCCGACCACTCCCCATATAAAGCTTTATTTTGAAAACAATCACTTTGTAAATCAATCCAGAATCACTTTCTTTTCTGTATGTCCGTCCGTCTGTTTGCTTGTGTGAAATTTGGTAACACTTGTGTTTCTTTTGGTCCAAAGACAAACGCTATTAAAAATGCTTCGTATCGGATCACTTTTTCAACCATTTTCCACAAAACGTCCTATTTACAAAAGTCGTTAAGTGAATGATGTTGCATGGCATTTAATGGCGAGTAGAGGTCCACTATAGTCTTTTTACTTGTTTTTATATTAAATTATTTTAAATAAATATTTAGTGACAATGAACATTCAAAGGGCGATAAAATCAAAACCTCATAGAGAAAAACGCACCTGAAAAATTGATTGAATATAAATATGTATCAACAAAAAAAAAAAAAAAAACAAACAAAAAAAAAGCCAAACGCAAAATTATTTAACAAAATGTAAAAGTATTCTGATAGGGCTTGTAAATGAAATCTTTTTTTTTTTTTATGTCTGCAATTAACCTAAACGAAAATAATAGCTTCTGACAATTGATGACAAAAACAAAGAATCAAATATTTGTTCTCAAATTCGGGTATCCATTGGTTTTACGAAAAAAAAAAAAAAAACCAAAATGAAAATGAAAATGAAAAACTATCCTACGTAAGCTTTAAGTCGAATTATAGGGTCCTGCCATTAGCATGGAAATCATTAGCTGGAGAATACCTTTTTTTTTAGAGAATCTCACTATTAAATTCTATCTTTACGAGCGAAGGGTTCTGATATAAATTAAACATAGACTCATTTTTGTAATCCTTAAAGAACCAGCAACACCCTTACGGACGGACAACTATGGCCAGCAGGAACTTAAATTTCCTGCTGAGTGAAAATATGTAAAGTTAAATACATTGACGCAGTTAGTCGCATGAAAATGAAAAAAGTAAGTTGAAAGAAAAAGGGAAAAAAATTATTCCACCACAACGATAAAATAAATTAGATTTTTATCTCTTTACCTTTTAGAGGACATTAGCGTTGAATGTTTTTCATTCTATCAAATTTTCCTTTGAATGTTATACAGCATTTTTTACTCATGAATGAATGCGTATATATGTACTCTTCACAATATTTAATAGTTTCAAAACTACACTATATACATATACATATATATATATATATATATAAAGTATATACATATGTATACAGATATATATAAGGTCTACCGGAAAATTTTGTCCGTTCCGGTTCCGGCAAATTTCAACAAATATGCGGATATTCAGTGGACACATATCGGTCTCTCTCTTTTTGTCACTGACGACATATATATTGACTGAGCAAATGAATTAACATGAAGATGATTCATGTTAACATTAAGTGAGCCACGATCGTGTACCCATGGCTACTGATAAAGTTTATTTGTATACGAATTGTATGCGAATGTATTTTGTACGAATTTCCGCAAGAAAGAAACGCTAGCGTGAGGAGAAGTGAAGACACAATTTCTAATAGATCAACCAGAACATAGTTCGAAATATTTCATATAAGTGATTTCGAACTTTCTGATAAGCCACTGGGCCAAGGCTTGAATCAGCTCAACAAATCATTTCGAACAATAGTCGGAAATTAGGATTTTTTATTTTATTCTAAAAGCGGAGAGAATTTTCCGTTAGACTTATTACATTAGTATAGTACATATCTTCTTGATTATGGCGAGATTGTAAAGCAAAAGAAAAAAAATCTCTCTGTATGTTGAATAAAATCTACACAAATTTGGTGAATAGACCAAATGCAGAGGAAAAACAACGCATAAATGGACTATCGGTCGAAAGGACATGTTGTCCTAGTTTTAGGCTTATGACTTCAAGTCAGCCAAAAAAAAAAAATGGTTGAGATGGGAGACATATTTAGAAACGTAATAAAGCTTCTCTTATTGCCCCCTATATTTACGATATGTCCATCTATATATCGCACTGTTAAGCGCAAAGATGTTGAGAGCCGTACGAAACGTTCAATTTTTTTTTTATTATTGACATAACATCTGAAGGGCAGCCGATTTCCTACCAAAACCTTTGCTTTTATTCATTTGCGGTCTGAATGATAATGATAATTATCTTGATGTTACCATCATTGCTGGATGCTTCGACAGATACCTTTGTATAGAGTTTTTCACGTTTTGTTGCACGTTTATGGTATGGCGCGAAACCAGAAAATAAATTTAATTTTTATCCCAATAAAAAAGAACAAAGAGCGAGAAGTATATGAAAGCTTTTAAACTTTATAAAATTCAATTCGTTTTCATATTAAAAGCCACAGATAAAAGGATTTTTTTCGTAGTTTCGTGACTTGAGTAAACATATAATGCTTTAGTCACATAGCCATAAAAAAAAAAAACCGGAGAAAGTGTATACGAAAATTAAGCGAATTTTGTCTACGTTCGAAGTAGTTGCGCCACGGCCCACAATCACATGCTCTGCGCCACTTCGCTTAATACACTTACCTAAAAAAGCACTGTTAAAGATAAGTTGGTTTATGAGAAGTGGTCGAAAAAGAGATCGGATCAGGACCACCTTCAGTAGCGTTCGTCCTTCGACCAATGTATCCAATTTCATTAAATATCCCAAGAATTGCGGCTTGTGGATAGAACACAAAAAAAACGATATAGGAACGGACAGACAGACAAGCGTATATTTGAATCGATCGGTTTAATAAAAGGTATCTGAAGTCATTCTGGCTTTGTGCCTATTTTGTGATGTTACTTTGATAAACAAACAAAAACTGCTTCAATAAGAACTCAGCATGCCCTTGCATGCCTTCTGATGTAGAGGCAGTTTTCCGAATTTGCCATTAAGCTACCCTTGGCCTTTGTTATTCATTCTGATATTGATAAAAAAATGTTTCGTTACCCGTGAAACCGTAACATCACAAATTCACTCATCATATATAGAGACGTTATTAAAAGTAATTTATTTTTTTATTTATTTATGTAATCTGCAACTTTTCATACTAAGTAAATAAAACAATCATTAATCTTCTTTAGTAAAAATTGTATTTTTTTTTTTTTAAATAAGTGTTGACCTCACTACATTAGCGAGGAAAACATAAAAGGAATAAAACGCAAAATGGCAGAGAAGAAGACGAAAAGTGGAAGCAATGAAAACAAAAACACTTGAAAATTGTTAGCTAATTTTATATTTGATTGCCAGCCTTCCTGTTTGCCACAGCAACACTATACATAGTGGTTTAATACTATTAAAAAGCATTTGTTCACGCCGCACTTGACCAATAAGCAAGATATTGTGAGAATTTTCTCACAACTTTATAGTGACAAAAGATGAACCCCGCAAACAAACAGCTTTCAGTTTATCATCTGTAATACACATCTGGTTACGAATCCAGATGGCAGTATTATTTTGAGAAAGCATACCATGATAACAATAACGGATTGTGGACGGATAATGAAGGTTAATTCGCAAATATCGTCGATAAGGGTCAGACGACAAATATTTTGAGGACGCTTGCTTAAGGTTAACCAATTGCCTACGCAATTACAATTTCCATCATAAAAAACTACAAATTAGACTTTCTCTCCTTATAATGGCTCGCTTTTTGTGATAAACCCTAGATATATTGGGATCTAATGAACATGCCTACGTAATCCAAATTTTTTTGCTCAATCGTTGCGATGAACTAATTGACATCATACACTATTAAAATTATATCTTAAAAATAGAACTTTTTTCTGAAGCAGTTACTAGTGATGAAAAATCTTATATGCAGCGGGGTCCAAGCAATAGGTCCATATGGTTCAGAATTTGCCTACCTAATTTTTATGCGAAATTACTATCACGAACAAGTTTTCATCATAAGACATTAACAATTAGACGTTTTGGTATATAACGGGTTACATGTTCTAAGAATATATACGGTGATATTTTAAAAGAACACCTACGTGGTCCAAATTTGGTAAAGTTGATCTCTTTGTCAATTCACTATCACGAACTAATTTTCACCAATTGACAATTCTCCATTCTTACCATATAAAGATTCATTTTTCGTAGGAATGGTTCAAGAAATGGCCTAAGCCGAGCGATATTTTTGATACCAATTTAGAATATCAAAGTATTATTACTCAGCGGATTTCCTCGAAAAGTTTTGAATACTGCAATTCAAGTGCTCAAAAAAATAGGTCGATCCGAAACATTTTCAATAGCGTTCATCTTTGAGTTAAAGCATGTCGGTTTACCAAATTTCATCAAAATATGTCAAAAATTTCGAATCGACTTTACATGAACAGACATCAGACGGTCGGACTTAGATCGGTGTAATAAAAGATTGGTTTATCTTAAGCCCTTTTCTGAGTTTTACATACATCCGTACAGACTTAATATATCCCGTACCACAAGCAGGATATAAAAATTAGTGGAAGCTCTTCGCTTCTAAGACAAGATGAACGATATACAAAAGGCGGGTAACAAATTTTATCGAGTCGGTTAAATAAAATTGGACAGTACATATTCAGGACGCATTGACTAAATCCTTCAAAAATTGGTACAAATTCTCCTTTTTTTACGAAAGCCTACAATTTGTTTTATCCTAAAAAGTATTTCCTGGAATGTAGCTATGCGTGACAACAGCTGCATATAAATCTTGTCATCTTATTGCATTATAAGCAAACTATGTAAACTTAGGCTTAACTATCGACTGCTTTTCTGCAAATAAATCTTCTTCTTCTATAAAAGTTTGCCTATAACACATTTTTCTGAAAATGTGTTGAGAAAGCGCTTTATGTGTGCTAGTTAAAGCATAAATGTGTGCTGGGCTATTACAGTTTACAAAAAAATGCGGTTAAAGTGTTTCTAACTAATGTTTGCTTTGCGTTTTATTTGTTTGTGCCATCCTTCTAATTTTGTTGAAGAAAATTTTAACACTGAAATTTTTTAATGAAAAAACTTATTAGAGGAGTTAAGTTTTTGTGTTTTGTTTATTTTCTGGACAATTATTACATTTGAAGTCTATTTTGTTATTATCTGCGGTATTTAAGTCAACGTTAAACGAAAATAAGGTTTAAAACTTAATTCGAGTCCAAAAAATGAAAGAACACCAAGGTGGACCGCGGCGAACTTTACAACACTTCGCTTAATGCTATTATTCATATAATGACTTTTTAAAACAGCGCGTCATATGGAAAGTGATCGAAAGAGCGATCGAGCATTCGTCTTTGGACCATAATTTCATCAAAATTTCTTAAACATTGTAACCTGCAGATTGAAAACAGGAATGGAACATACACAGGCGGATAGACGCACAGACAAACTTATGTAGGCCTATCCCAAGTCCTTCTGGGTTGAATATATCAGCACATACTGAATATACTCTTGTATAGCGAGCGATACAGGGTTGTAATAAAATAAAAAAAGAGACGCAGACATCATACTTAAATCCAGGAGTCGCCAACTTTTTTCTTCAACGGGCCAGTATTTATATCACAGGAGTAGTCGGAGCAGATTGAATTGATTAACAAACAGATCAAAATTGTGACAAGCGGGTCTCTCCCGCTTGATTTACCCTTGCAAACGTTTAGCGAAATAGTCGACGACTTAACAGACTCTTTGAATGTGGCTTCAGTCAGCTTCTGCTACTATACATCCTTGGTACTCATGGCTTAATATGTGTTCAAGGCAAATGCGAATTAAATTAAAAATGAAAAAACTGCAATAAACTAAAATATTACACGTGTGTCTAGAACCCTTCTAAGATTAATTCTTTAATCCCACCACTGACTGAAATCCAGCAGAGGTAATTCTAAATGTGTTCCGGCCTGAGCTAATCAAGTCATCAAATGCGTAAACTAATAGCCTTTTAAAGAGAGGTCTTATTAGGTCATGTAGTTCGGTAGTTCCTCTCCCGCTCGACTTAACCATTCCTTTTGCCACTTGTGTAAGTGCAACAATCGTGAGGCCAGTTCTCTTATTCGACTACATTCAAACTATAACAAATTAGATGTTGTTTTAAATGAAAATGCCTTTTCAAATGAAAAAGAAATAATTATTTCGCTGTAAGCACGACAAACGAGAAAATAAATTGAATGAAAGAAAATTACATTTCCTAATGTGATGCATTCATAATAAACGTCTAAGAGAATTTTATAAAAGGCTTATGTTCCTCATTTCATTGACAAATTTCTTCTCGTTTCACTGCTTAATTTATAGAAAATGATTGATGGCAGCGAAAGCGATAGTGAGACTCTTAAACGCTTTCAAATTATATGAAAGTCCTTTTTTCATTTCTATTAATCTTTTTCAAGTTATTACAAACACTTTGCCCTCTTTGATGCTATTTTTTATGAACGTAAGTCTTAAACTGTCTATTGGAAGCATGTTGTCTTTTAGCTAAAAAATTTTAATTCAATTTCCGCGCAAATAATTTCTACCATTGCTCGAATAATGCTATCCAGATAGCGTAACCGTTTCCGCAAATTTTCTGCCGAAGCTGTCGCTATACACAGAGCGTTAACTAAAGCAATTCGTAATACAAGAAACAAGCTTTTAATATGCACAGCGTAATACTACCTAACATTAACTCTATAAAAAACGTCAGATGTAATGATTTATACGCTCCTTGTATTAGGAATATTCAATCTTCAAAAAGTTCTAACACCCTTGGAATATGTTTTCCTAGCCATGTTAATATTTCCAGAGAAATTAACTAAAGTGGTATGAAAAATTTAGGTATCGCTTGTCTTTCCAGGTGCTTTTTACTAAACGGCTGAAAACAATCGCGAAGGCTAAGCTTCAGCTAAGTGATAAAACGGTGTAAAACATTTCGTTACAGTTATACCTGGCGGGTAGTCATCATGTAACTGAAAGCTAGTTTTCGGCTTTATATTCAACAATTTTTGACAAGAGCAAAAGCTAAATTGTTCAGACGTGATTATCCCATAGATCTTTGGGCGGTTTTTATTTATGCGATTGGTTTCACGCGCCTTATATCGTTTGTGCATTTGTGTATGTCGAATATCCCAAATGTTTTGCTTCTATATTGGCTCAATTTTTACATCATAAACGTTACTAGTGTTTCAGCTGCGCTTGTTTTTGCGGTACAAAAAATGTTTTTCCGATAATGCGCTTGAGTAACTGTTTCAACTTTTATAAAATTAGCGACTAATGATAGAAACTAGAAATCGGTTACAACTTTTTCTTTAGTCGATTCAAAAGTCAATTATATACCTCGCGGTATTACGTTATAAAAATGTATCCAATCCTTCGGTGGATTGAACGGTTCTCGTATATTCGCATTAGATCATGGACGCTGCATGAGTTATAACAGAAAATTGAGGAATGGCAATCAGAAATTTCGATCGCCCTTGTGGCCCGCTACCCTATTTAAAATGTCAAATATCTGAAAATAATTTTATAGTGCACAATAAAGCACAATGTAAATAACAAAACTGAACACGAATTCCATTTTTCTTTTCTCTTTTTAGTTTCTTACTTTCAAAGATGGCCAAGTCGGCGTAAACTTTTTGGGCTACCATGCTCAAGCTGGTTTGGGCGGCGGTCAGAATCAAAATGGTCTATTAGGTGGCTTACACGCTTCTGCCGGTACACCGTGGGGCCAAAATGCTGCTGCGGGACTTGGAGGCAACGTAAATGGTGGGAAATAAAATATTCTAAAATAGAAAAGATCCATTCATTTATTGAGACCTTATTTAAAGGGACCCAACTAAAGTTCTCTATACAATTAATTGAAAAACGAAAAATTCGAAACCTTCGTCCGCAATTGTGGCTTGCATTTCATAAGTAATATCGAGTATTTTTTTAGGTTTTTACTCTCGCTGACAAATAGTTCAAAACAATTCTAATTCTAGACATGACCAAAGAAACCGATCGAAAAAAATCTTACATTAGAGAAAAGTTAAGGTCCCAACAAGCTTCCTTTATAAAATAATAAATTGAAATCAGGAGAATATTTACAGCTGTAAAAAAGAATTAACAATTAGCACGTCTTGTCACCAACGTGACTGTTGCTTATGGGAGGTCACCTAAGGAAATTACAGAGGTAGTTCGTTAAGTCAAAATAGACCTGCATACTATATTCTCGGACAAGAGATGTCAAAAAGGAAATTTCCGGACATATATGGCACGTCTTGCTACCAACACGACTGTTGCCTATTTGAGGCCACCTAAGGAAATTACAGAGGTAGTTCGTTAAGTCAAAATAGACCTGCATACTATATTCTCGGCCAAGAGATGTCAAAATAGAAATTATATTTTCGGACATATAAGGCTTTCCAAAATTTTTTATATTCGCGTGGCGACAACGTACGAGTGCAGTTACCCTAGACGATTGTATTTGTTCTGAACCATGTTTCAAACGTGGAATACGTGTAGTTTATTGCTCTCTGAACTGTTTTCCCGGAAATTGCAAAAATTTTAAAAGTTTTAATACAATTTACCTAATTGTTGTGGCTTGTCTTGGAAAATATAATGAGGAAAAGAAATCTAACCTTATAAACGAAATAATGAATTTTTGAAATTTCTCAATAACGCCGATAGGCTTAGATAGCTAGTGCTTGAAGACTTTAATCTTAGAATTTACTTTTCAGCCTAAATTAATAATAATAATAATAATAACAATATTTACTCTTGTATGATTTTGTTATTGATTGTATTATTGTAAAAAAGCAAACGTCAAATGGTCCCCTTATTTTTCCATTATTTTTTTGAAATAAATTTCGAATGATGACAGCCATACGCAAATCTCACGAAAAAGGTTCTCAAGGTATATCTTTCGAGAACTGGTTAACTAACAGATGCACGATTAATTCCCAGCGTCACTAAAGCGACTGCACCTTATAAAGCAATCGTTGGAATGTCATAAAATTGTGACACTATCTAAAACTTCTATATATCATCCTACGAACTTATTGACGTCACGTTAAACATTTAGAGAATTTCATTATTTTTGTTTAAAAAAAAAGGAGAAAATCTGAACGTGAAGAAGTTTTATACGTTCATTCTAGTTGATGTAATTAATGGAAAAAATTTTGGTTTTTTTTCTTGTGTTTGTCTCATTATTCATTTTTTTTTTTTTTTTTTTTTTTTTTTTTTTTGATAATAAATCTCATTAATCATCGGATGAGAATAAAGAGTTTTTATAAAATACCTTTTTTTTTTTAATACATTTCAGGACGTGCTAGTGGTCTTTTGTATGCTGGCGCGCAATCATCACCTGATGTTGGTGCCAGCACGGTATTAGCTGGCGATACATCAATGGGTGGCTTTGGCGGTTCGGAAGCGCATGCCAATGGTCTAGTAGCAGGAAGTAGCCGCAGTGTTTCGTTTAATGGCAATCCACAAAATGTGCAGCAACCGCCTGCAATGGCAAACGATGATGCAAACGCTATACAAAGAATACGTCCACCAAAAAAATATCAAACGCAATTCACGGTAAATGAATCAATCAACTCAAAACAAGTAAAAAAAAAGTAAAGTGAATCACGACCCGCCATTAAATATTCTACACCATCCTGCACTTATTCATGTAATGACTTTTTAAAATAAAACGTTATGTGGGAAGTGGTCGAGAAAGTTTTCCGATCCCAAACATTTTCAATAGCCTTGATCCTTCGGCCAAAGCATCTCGTTTCATCAAAATATTTCTAAAACTGCGGGACGGGCGGACAGACAGCCAGGCAAGCTCAGATAAATGCAAAAAATGATTCTGAATAAATCGGTATAAAGAACAGAGCGTATCTATCTTCAAGTCCTTCCGGGTGTTACATGCTTCCACTTAAATATAATATACTTTTGTACAACAAGTGGTGTAGGATATTAAAAGAAACAAATTTCTTTTATGTTATCAAAAATATATAAAGAAATACTTCCGTTTTTGCGTTGTTTGCGAGAGAAAAAATTTTTAAGGAAAACTTATGAATTTCATTAATTTTTTTTATTATTATTATCGTGATTGCCCTGACATGCCACAACTATTATCATTACCATCGTCGCTTAATACATTATCATCGTTAATATTAAATAAGCCGCAAAACATATTTATTGATTATCGTGAGCAACTACAACAACAACAACAAGAACAAGGACAAGAACAACGACCATTAGCAACCATAGACATGACCGCAAAAGCGACTACAATAACAATAACAACATCATCGCCATTAACATCAGCCATTAGCACAGAAGATACTCAAAACATACAATTCAACAACGACGCATATGTGAGTCAAAAACCTCATACTTTCATAAAACCAATTAATAATCCGTCTCAACGTATTGATGACAAGCAAAATGCTTCTGTTGCTTTACAGCGGCCGACAATCAGCAGAAACGTCCCGATCGGTGACACGCAAAGGACCCAAATACAAAGTTTCAATGACTCGAGTTACGTAACAAAACAACGTAATAAATATCGTTATAGGCAACGTCATCCTAAACGCAACGAACAACGGCGAAGAGCTTATCAAAACGGTGTCAAAACCGGCAAAACAATACGCTCAAAAAGCGTGTATAGAACAGTAGAAGCAACACAGAACACATGGCCCTTGGCTGTGCATGCACAGCAACAACAGGTAGACTGGAAAATTTTAAAAACATAAGCAAGTCCTCAAGGCTTTTTGAATGTTTTTTTTTTTTTTTTTTTTTTTTTTTTTTTAGGAAATTCTTTATGCTTGCGAATAAGGTAGCGTATCACCTTGGAACTTGTATTCACAACATCGCAGTTTATTTGCAAAAAGCCTAAAATTCCGTCGTTTTATTTATTAATTTACATTGAGTTAATATTTTAATCAAAAATAATTGGCTTTCATTGCTTTGACTTACATTACCCCCAGCTTCCGTTTGCAATTATAATTGTATTAATTTATTGCTAATAATTTAATCCCACCAAAGAACGAACGTCTAAAGCATATTTCAAATTTGAGATATCCGATTAAATCTTGCTTAATATCACTGCCAAATTTGATTTATGTTATTTATCCAATTTTTTTGCTTACTTGTAAGGATGCCAAACAAATAAATCCGATTCGCCGCTTGTTTATTTATTATTGCAATTTAACGCTTAATTTAATTTTCTTGGTTTACATACATACATTAGTTTGCAAAAATTTTAACTAATAAATAAATGATATATTTAAGTGAAGAAAGTAGTTTGAAGTAAAACCTTATCCTAGTGTTACAAAAAGGAGTTTGAAGTATAACCTAATTCTAATCCTAATCCTAACACACGATGAAGATCCCCTGTTATATAAAAAAAAAAGAAAAGAAAAAACCAAGAGTAGAGGGTGGAATAAATCGGTTTGCAAGGTTGGAGCGGTTGGCGAAGCACAACTACCTTCCAATCCTAGCAAACACAGAGCAGCAACTTACTTGGAGTCGATCCAAGGTTTCCCATCATTTGTGCCAGTTCCCTCGTGTCGTACATGGAAAGTCTGCTCATTGCATTTTATTTTTTAATTCCTATGATTACGTAACTCTAGGAGTTTTTGTGCATCCACTTCTGTGCAAATCGCTCAAAACTGCCTTTCGAGCAATGTTCAGTTTCGCAGCTAAGTAATATCTTCCATAACTTTTTGAAAAATTTTAATCCACTTTATCAGCTATTGGGACCATCAGAGGGCGAAGAGAAATTTTCAGAACGGAAACGAACAAATCATTTACCAACTGACGATTTTGATGCAGCGTCTTCACTATAAACCCCAAAAAACTTTTCACAAGTCTACGAAGCAGCGCCCGTCATGATCAAAGTGATATTATAAAATGTAACGAATTTTTTCAGTATTTTGGGTCATTTCGAAAACGCAATGAGTTGACTCTGCTCTTTAATTTTTCACATCTGGTTCACATAAGGCATGGCTTGGTAGGATCAGTATTGCTTAAGTTAGGCCAGATTCTAATCATTTATCTTCTTTTCAATAAATAACATTATGCACATATATACCGTATGTGTTTTTCAAGTGTAGCCATCTTAATGAACGGAATACGAATATTTTTCAACTGAACTTTAAAATGACTCCACAATGAGGATGTGTGCCAAAAATTTTACACAAACATTCACTATGCAAATTATCGACAAAAAATTTTTGGCTTATTTTGCTTTAATTTTGTAGGTGTGATTGTGGTCCTAGCATAAGAATGCTTAGGCAAGCTAAGAAACTTATCTTCGAAGGTTTTTCGAAACTAAGCGCATAAGAAATTTTTGACACGTATTTCTCTTAAAGCTTTTGAAAAAGTTCATTAGAATCTAGAGTCCAGAGTTGCACACATTTGCTTCAAAGCAGAGATTAATAAAATCATTCTCAATGATTTCCTCAATAATTGCGAACTTTGAAAAGGCATCAGCATCGGCGTAGAAAGAACTATCGGTTTTTAATACCTATGAGCAAAAGATGCTCTTACATACACACCTCATACCTTGAATTTGTAAATGGTTTAGCAGCAATCCTGTCCCTTAAAAGAAATTTTATTTTCTTTGTTCGCGTAATATAAATAAATGTTAATTAAGAATTAAAAATAATTTTCATGTGGGGAGAAAAAATTGTAAAAAACTATAAAAAAAAAATCCGAAAACCTTTGAATCCATTGTACAAGTCACCAAATGTAATTAAAGGGTTTCATAACATAAATCACATCAAAGCCAAGCTTAAAACAAAAACAACTAGACTTTTTCAATTTTAATTGGAATTTTTATTCATATTCATATAGAACCGTACAAACTCAATTATTTTTGGCATTGAAACCACCGATATTTTTTATATACCTATTTCTAGGTCATTTTAGTTCACAAACTTTGCGTCGTTGCTCTAGTCGCAAACGTGAGGATAGAAAGAACCCAAGATAAAAAAAAGGTTACGATCTATCCACAAACACCCCCACGTTGAAGACAACCTCGCAAAAACACAGACTTTTTTTTTGCTTTCGAAATCGTTAAAATATTGGTGAAAATGTTCGCCAAAACCATCAGCATATGCTCTCCCGAAATGGTCTCTGTCCAATCAGAGAAAAAAATGTAATTCCAATTCATTGCCAATGCTGAAGGCACATGAAGATGATCCTGGCGGACAGCTGAGAAGCAATGTTTCGGAAAAGTCTTCACGCTATCGAAAGTCATAGATAAAAATATGAAAAAAACATCATTGCTTTTCCGAGGTTGTTTCGTTGCACATCTAAACGGCTTCCACCCATTTCCCAACTTCCTATTCTTAATCGATCAAGGAATCTTTACGCATTTTAAATGATGCCATAATAACTTAAAAAAAATACTTCTGCTTGCAAATACAAGTTTATCTCGAGATCAAATGCTTTTCCCTGTTAAAGCAACTAGCTAAAAAGTGTTTCTAGAACGCAGGATGTACAAGCTATATATCGGGAAAGAAATAAAAACATTGTGTTGTAATACGACTCACTATTAAACAACCTAAGCGACCTTGCTTCATACAATGATTCATATAATCGTTCTTCAAAACAAAGCCTTATATTCCGAATGGTCGAAAAAGTGGTCCGATCAAATCCATCTTATTAAAACGTCTAAAAGATTGCGCCCTCCAGCTTGAACACAAGCTGCCAAAATGGACAGACGGCCATACAAGAAATTTATTCTCAATCAATCGGTATAACAAAAGGTGGATCTATCTCAAGTCCTTTTGCGGATTGTGTAGCGGATGTTGCAGGAAAATTTTATAGGGGAAGTGATCAAAAAAGTGATCCAATCGAAAACATTTCCAATAGCGGTCACATAACGCAATCATCAAAAATATCTTTAATGTGTTGGTAACATGTTATTTGAACAAACTATACAAGACGGACGGACGGACGGAGAAGCTTCATAAAAGCTTAATAAAATTTCAGTCTACATCAAGATCTTCTAAGCGCTGCATACATGCACACATAATTAATGTACACTTATGACGCAACTGAATAGTGTAGGATAGAAAGAGGATTTTTGCTTTAGATTTAAATATCATAAGTAAATAAATTAGTAGAGCGAGGCTATTAAAAATTCGCGTAAAACGAATATAATGTATTTTCAATTTTTACTCCGGGAATCAAAACAAATTATTATTTAATGCACCAATGCTTTCTAATCTACTTTCAGTTTTTATTATAACACAATACATACACGCCTAGGTAGATGAGTAAGGGGGTAAATTGAAGGGCAATTTTTCAACTAAAACTTTTCATACACTTATCTTCAAGTTACACCCAATCATAATAAAGTTTGTGGGAAAAAATTTAAAAAAAAAAAAAACTCCAAAGGCTGTCAAAACTATGGTAATCGATGGGCAGACTTTAACTTACTTTATAACAAAAACAAAAAAAAAAATCCAAACCTACTGTTTCCTATATAGAAACAGCACTCCATAACACACACACACGCACATACAGGCTTAGGTTGTGAATTATTAATAATTTTTCTTTGTTCAATTTTTTTTTTTTTTTTCATTTTTCAATAAGACCAAAGCAAATAGATATAAGTGCGTACGTAATTTTATATATAATAGGTTTACGGAAAATTTCTGTCCGTTTCGGTGATGAGAAATTTCAACAAGTATACGCATATTCAATTGGCACATATTTGGCTCTCTCTTAGCAAGTGAACGGAAACGAAAATGATTCACGAGTCGTGATCGTGTACTTGTGACTACTGATATATTAGGTATTTTGATCACTTTTGCACTTGAAAGAGTCAGTTATTGAAAAAGATCGGTACAAACATATTACTCAATTTCTATCCTACTGGTAAGATGGCTATACCTTGTCGAAAGAACAATACTGGCAGCCATTCCACGATCGACTCAGCTTCTCGCTTCTTCAGAAATTAGAAACAGATTACCAACCAAGTCATGCTATATCGATCTGAAAAAGTGGCAACCAGAAGGCGCTGTGCCTGATAAGTACGTTACGTGCGGCAGAACTTCCGATTTGAGCTGTGGCCGAGCGTTGGCATGCAATGGGATGACTTCATGTTTGTTATCCGCTATTGATTGTCTTTTTCGCAACAATACAACGTTCAATTCGTTTAATCGATGTCGGTAGATGTCTGCACTAACAGTTTCATACGGTTTTGGCAGCTCGTAGTGCACTGGACCTTGCAGATCCCACCGTACGCGCAGCAAAACTTTATGACCATAAATATTCGATATGGGTGCTTGGCTTTGTTGTAGTAGGTCTACTTTTTATCGCCAGAGAGTTTGAGCTAGCTTTTTGCCCAATCTTCCAGCCTTGTAACTTATTGTTTTCGAACTTTTGTTTAGCCTATCAGGTCGAAACCGACTTTTGTGATAAGATTGAATAGCGTGATGGAGTAGTCTTTGATAATCTTCGACGACAAGTTTCATCAAACGAAACAGCAAAAGTTATGAAGGTTGGAAGTGCAATTTTGAGCGCGCCCTAATGACTGTAGGCATACGCTGAATAATTCAACAATGCTAAATGGAAAACTTTTATTTTATGTAATTTGCATTAACTTATCACTTTCGTCTATAGAAGTCGCTGATCGAAATATTTGCAAAATGCTATTGGTTCACTTACGCCATTGCATTTTGTATGACTTCCAACAACGAAGAGATCCTACAGAAGCTTGTAGAAATTCGTTTGTGTGTGTGTGGTGAAGATGTAGTTTTTGATAGAGCCTATGGAAGATGGATTGAAAAATTTCAAATAAATGATTCGATCTTTCCGATAAGCAACGCCCGGGTCGGCGACAATACTGCCAAAGTAATGTAAGATCCTTTTCTTTTTTTAAATAATGGAAGATTATGGAAAGTCTTGACTGAGTTCAACAAACCATCTCGGCCTTTATTCGGAAACTAGTACAGAACTTTCCCGTACATCTAATACATAATAGTAAATGGTTTTGACATCAAATGTTTGCTCTTTAAAACGATGATATTTTTCTAAAATAAAAAAAAAGTCCATAATTGCGGTTTTTTTTTTTTTCAAATATTAAATAAGTTTTTGTTATGGTTACGAGGGCATAAATTATTCCTATCACTTAAATTTTTAATAATATTTTACGAAAAAATGTCTGGTTGATATAAAATGAAAAATTATTTTAATAAAAAGCTTCAAAGGTTGGGTTTTAAATATAAAAAAAAAAAAAAAACCAATTTCAAGAACTTTTCAAAACAAAAGGTTTTTCCACATTTTGCTCTTACAGAAAGCACATACGGAACGTCGCCAACTTATCGCAGATACGCAGCCGAACGTGAACAGTATCAACACTAACGCTAATGCTCAAGTCAGTGCTAATACGGATTTCAATACACATTCGAACGCGAACGCTGACGCTGACGCCAATGCTAACACGAATGTTAAAACTGTTGTTCGCTCGCGAAAAGTCATACAAACGCAGCCTTCTACTACTACTGGAGTAAATTCAAATTTGGGAATAAGCTACAATGCCCAAGCTAACGGTGACATGGTTCGCAGTGCGTTGCAGGTTTGTCGCCAATAATTCCGACGATTGATGTCTTCACTGAAATGTATTTCAATTTCTACCTTTCAGATACCTATCGGAATTTTGCAATCATTACAGCAATCTCTGTCAGGTCTAAGCGCCTCGAAAACTGTAACGGTTAATAAACATATTTCGAAATAATTTTTAACAACATTTCGGATATCTACAGAAAAAATTATAAAAAAAATTAAATTACATTTTAATTAAGATTTTGTATCAAAAAAAAAAAATAAAATAAATAAAATAAAATACTTTTTTTTACAATTAATTGACTGTAAGTATGTTTCCGTGGCTCTTAGTTCACTTGGAGACTTAATGGTAAAAAAAGAGTAAATCGCAGATGATCAGTTTGATCTAATTACATTAAAATGATTTATCTTAAGAAACATCGAAACGATCGCCTGGGTTTGATTGCCACATTGACGGTTTAAAAAACATTAAACTCGATCATGGAACTTATATATATAACGGATTTTCGGAAAAACCTTCGAAAACTTCTTTCCGTCGCTGATCGAATCTTTTTTTTGATTAACTTTTTTCTCAAATAATTATCAATGAAAAGAATTTTTGATAATTTTGCTATCGTTTTGTTAGGTTCCGCCTTGATATATATTTTTCAAGTATGTAGTGCACTGGATTTCCCGCTCCGTTCATAACACTCAGCCATAACGGTCAGATGTCCAATAAAATAGTAAATGCATAACTTACGGGGAAAAGACAATAACCCCTCATTAACCCTGGGAATTAAATTCGTACTCATTACCTTCAATGCGCTCGAATATAATTTCAACGCTTAAACAAGTAAAAACACCACCTTGCCTTACACTGTTATCCATATAACCAACTTCTTTTGAGAAGTAAAAGAAGAAGAAGAGAAGAAGTTATATGGGAAGTGATCGGAAAAGTGGTCCGATTCGAGCCGCTTCTAATAGCTTTCGCTGTTAAGCCAAAACATGTCAGCATATAGTTTAAACAAAAGAATATAAGATGCGCGAATGGACAGACAAACTTAATGAAAGCTTAATAAAAGATGATTCTACGCCAAGTCTTGGCTTTTGCATACATCTGCACAAACTTAGTACCACAAGTTGTGCAGTGTATTATTTATTTATTTATTTATTTATTTATTTATTTATTTATTCCACTTACACAAGAAACTGAACTAAAACAAAATGGGAGTCGAGTTCAATTGACTCTTAAGTAAATCTTAAAATTAATTAATAATAAAACTTAGTATAAGTACAATAAAACAAATAAGGAGGAAAAAAAGAAAAAAAAAAAAAAAAGCATGTACACAATTAGCATAGAGCCACACCCACAACCGATACAGGACCAAATTGCAAGTGAACCCCTAAGCCATCGCAAACATGCATAAGCTTGGCAACCGATAATTGTTAACAACAAATTAATTTTCGACTCATTATGACATATTCAAGGTTAAGTCAGTTTAAGTACGACATAGGTAAATCGCGCGTATTAAGCAATGTTGCTTTAATGGACTTTAAAGAGTCCGTTAATGAGAATAAATGATAGACGTCATTTAGGTTCTTGTAAACAACTCTGAGCGGGTTAAACAGTTCAAAATTATATTTGCATTGACTAAGCTTTATCAAAAACCAATCAAGCCTCATTCCTGTCATACAAGTCACTTAGATTATACAAAGACATGAGCCGCTCACAGCCCGAAGCGGTTAACTTATTTGTTACATTTAAAATACCTTTTTCTAATAATTGGGCTTAAGACGCTACATGACAGTAATTTTTAGAGCCATTGAATAATAATAAGTATCTTTTTTTCTACAAAAGGTAGAGAAAGAGAGAGAGAGAGAGAGAGAAAAGGGCAAACGTATACAAATTTATGAATGGATATTTTCAACTTTATTCTGTTACCGTGTTATACGAGCCCACTTTACATGAACACGTTTACGAACCCGTCTTATATGAATACGTATTATACGAGAGTTTAGTGTATGTCACTTCAGTAACGCGTTAGCGTTAGAATTGGTCCATTCAAAAGGATGCATATACAAATAGTTTGAGTTTGTTTGAAACTGAAGCGGCCATTAACTGGGATACAAGCTTCCACAGGAGCTTGTGAAAGTTGAGAAACAGTTAAAAAAAAAAGATGTTATTTAGTTCAGTTTTTTTATATACATAAGTAATAATCTTTTAATCGTTTGTGAATAGTTGGCATCTGGTTTCAGCCTTAATCTGTTGACCTCGCTTCAAAGTCTACAAAGTTTGTAAAATATATTGTTTTGAAAAACAGTAAAAACGTTTTAGTATATCTTTAAAGACTTCTTCCATTAATTTCATGCGTGCAATAAACATTTCTCAGCCGGCTAGAACAACTTTTTGCAACAACTTTTAATGGTTTCCTTCAAATCATTTTCCTTAAATAAATTGTTTGCCAGCGCATATCACCGAGGTTTTCGCGACAAGTGCTGTATTTATTTAGAAATGTTCCTGGTGCTCGTTAACCGTGAAAATCCACAAAACACACATCGCTACAGCCTTACGCTAGATACACACGCAGTTAAACGAATGTTTGTGTTATTGGCCAAAAAAGAAGAAGAAAAAAAGCTTGTAAATATTTATTTTCCATTGTGTGGGAAATGAAAGTTTACAGCTTTGATTACCTTTAACTTTACTTTTTAGTGATCGGTTAAATGTAAACAAGTTGTCCTAGGGAAGTGCACTTTTAAATTCAGCGAATACCTGAACACACAAAAGCACTACGAAACACTTAGAGAACGCTAGAGAGAGAGAGCAAATCGGTATAAGTGTAGATTAATGCTACTATTGAAGTGCAAACGTCTTGCATTTTATACCTTAAAGATGTAATGGAAATGGATGAAAATGGAGGAAAAATTTATAATGCGTAGGTGTGGCTGATTTTTTATATGTGGTATTTAAAGCGAATATTTCGATATTTGCGAACTTGAATACGTGTACCACAGGAATTAATTGAAGCATGAACAGACGGACTGACATCATGATAGAATAGTCCAGATTTGATATTGATCAATTATGCGTAGACGAAGCTTCTTTCTAAGTGCTGCAAAAGTTCGCATAAAAGAATGAAATTTCAGTATTCTTTAATATTGATTGATTGATTGATTGATTGGGCACTGCCGATATTTTCCCACCTATTGAATATAGATGTAAATTTTTATCGTTGTATCTATCTATTTTAGTTTAGAAGTGACGAGCAAAAAAAAAACAATTGTTTCTTTATAGATGTGTGAACTATAATTTCATCCTTTGACCGATTTGGCTCAATTTCAGTACTAAACCGAAGGAAACCCTAAAGGAAAGTGGTCGAAAACCAAGTCGTTTCCGAATCATTTTGAACGACGTTCGTCCTTAAGCCAAGGCACGCCGGTATACCAAATTTCATCAAAAAATATCCCCAAAAAATTCCGACCCGTAGATTTAAAGACGCCTGCCGGACCGACGAACAACAAGCTTAGCTCGATTCAGAAAATGTGTCTGACTGGATAGGGTAATAAAACGTGAGTGCATCTCAAGACACTCTGGCTGTTGTAAACATCCACACCAGCTTAATATACTTTTAAAATATGACAAATATTCACTAATATCCGATTATAACGACTACAAATTCGCCCCAGGCTTTCTATAAATGAATAACAAACAAACAATAATGATGCGCACACATTGAAAATGTTTTCTAATTATAGTAGATCTTAACAAATGACCTCTTAAAAAGGAGTTGGAGGACAACTTGTGACATAACCTCAAAAAAAATAAATAAATAAATACATAAAGGAGAATGTGGCACTCGGATGAAAGAGCCCTATATATGAAATTAAGTTTTATCTTAGTCGAGTGAATGTTGGCCTATTGCAAAGTATTTTCACATATCTCTTATCTGCTATAATTTTAAAAAATAATTCAAATCAAATAAAAAAACTTTGAGATTTGAATTTCCTTATGCTTGGGTAATTTTAGCGTGTTATCAAATTAAGCCGCTAAAAGCCCACTGAAGATATGTATAATTTAACCTTCAACTTCCATGATTTCCGAGTTTGAAAACATATGCAAGAAATGATTGCGAATCAGTTGACGCTAAATTCACATTTTATAAAGAGTATTATTTGATGTTACGCAACAAGGCATAATCAAATATATTCTTATACATCGGTGTAGCGTGTATATATTATTTTCTTGTGCACAAAGAATGAAGAAAATGAAAGGAAAAAGAAATTCTTAAAATAAGAAACCTCTGCAAACAATTTAAAAGAATGAAAGAAAAAAAAGGAAATAATGAATAAATAAATTCACCGGAAACGGAAATTAGTTAAACAAGTAGAAAAATTTTTCAAAAGACAATAATAATGAGAATTTAGCATGCAAACTGTAAAGGATAGGTAAGAGTAAAAAATATTCAAATGAAGTTAGATAGAGAATGAAAATGAGATGCCAGCGGAAACAAATATTCGGTAGAATAAATCAAAAATATAAAATGACACAAAAAAAAAAAGATACACAAATTTAATGCCCGGATAAGTTATCTTATTAAGCAGCATTCAGGAAAAGTATCTCATTACATTAATTATTATCTTTGTAGTTATTTTTTTTTTTTTTTTGTACAACCATCACGACAGATATATTCATTTATTAAAATGCCTGCAAAACCTAGAAAGAAGCTTCAGATACCCTATACAGTATATATATATTCCTAGTCAGTTCTATATTGTGAAACAATTTAAACGTATCCGTCTGTCTGTCCTTTTGCTTAATATCTGTTTTAAACCATCCGCTGACCACAAAAATGAAGCCATCGACTTCAAATTTGCCAAAAACATTGACGGAAACGTTCTTGCGCGCAGTTTGGTATTGAGAATGAACCAAATTGGTCAACGAACACGTCCACGGTAGATTGGGTTCTTTGCTCATTGCCCATAAGCTACAGCAGATAAGTGTACGAAAATTGTAACGAATATTCTGTTCATGATACTATGATAGTATCTGCGAGAAAATTAAAAAAATTGGCCACGCTTCTCCAATACTATAGAGAATCAAAATTTATCGAGTAACGAACTAATATATCGGTTTTTGTAAAAACTTTTCCAATGATATACAGCAAAAGGGAGAGTAATTGACATCAGCGGAATCATCTACAAATACGGTCGCATTGTTACTCCTACTCCGTTTGAAAAACGGTAATCAAAAACTGTTGAAAACATTTGAAAAGTCAATGTTAACCAATCAATTTTATAATTAATAAATTCGTTGACTCTTTTACAACGCTTGTTGTACAAGGATCTGTTAGGATTATGCGTGCGTATACAAGGCCCAGAATAACTTGAGATAGACACACGTTCTATTGCACCCATCGGACCACTTTCTGATTCGGTCTAACCTTACTTGTTGGTCTGTCGGATGTCAGTCCATGGTTTGTTGTGTTCGACCTACAGACGAGAATTTTTGAGATATTTTGATGAAGATCGAATGACAGATATTGATTCGACCACTTTCGCTTTATTTTAAAATGTCGTTATATGAAAAACTGTAGGGTGGTTTAGGATATTTTATGGTGTGCCGCGAACCACAATAATCTTTTTAGATGCTTGTACAATGATTTACTCTACTATGAAAATGCTCTGCACTGTTAAACATGAACAAGACGAGAAGACTCATAGGACGCAAATTGCAAGCTACACTGCGCTGAGGTAAGCTGCATCGTCCACATCATTTTAAATAAGAATAAATGGGGCAATAATATGAAAAACGAAATCATTTTTTTAAGAAATGAGGGCGACGTCTATCGGCTTGTGGTCGAAGACGAACTAAGTGAACAACTTTAATTGATTCCTGACAAAAAGACGGCCAAAGCACTTTTTTACAAATCGTAGGCATGAAATTATTCCACCCAAGGGCCAATTTACAAAAATCGAAGAAGTCGAATACTATGATAAACGTTGTTTATAAAAGAAATCGCTTAATCACCGTATGCTAAAAACCTATTTACAAAACATAAACTCCCTTCTCTTCGACAACATTAAATTCGTCAACTTCGTGTGGAGAATAAGCAGCGACAACTTAATGCACATACAATCAAACGATAAGGAAATGATTCCAAAATATTAGAATAATACAGAGAGTAGACTGTCTGCTAAAAAGTTCCAAAGGAATAATGATTAATAGTGCCGATGAAATAAATTTAAAAACCGTTAAAGTATACGTAAATATTTGAATGGTTTATCAACATTCACCTGTCGCTGGTGGTAAAGCCCAAGGCGACGATAGCCTTTTTATAATTTCTAACGTAAAGGTGCCCAAAAATTCCACTTGAGAATCATTTACATCAGCGCAACTAAATAAACAGAGTTAATAGCAAATGCGGAGAAATCGTTACAACATTTGCAGCTTGAAAATACTTTTTGAAATTTTAATGTATTCGTAGTCATAATAATTTAAACTTAACTAAAAATTATACACTTTTTTAATTATACTAATGTTCACATCCATTCACATTTGCTTACTTAATCGGCCATATTGTCCGGTATCTCTGAATCTTCTATAGTTTTAGTCGATGGTATATACACTTTAAAAGAAAATTTCGATTTTAGAAACGATCCAGTATTTAGCACCGTGCAGCCGTGTTGTGAAACGGTAAAACTTTGACACGAATCGCCAATAACTATAAGATCTGGCAAAGGATATAGCCAGAGTGCAGCATCATAGTCCCAATAAACGGGACTTGCTATAGGATGTATAGGAGTCAAGTGTCCCTGACATATTAAAGTGCGAGCAAAATGCTGTTCTATATTATTAATGTCGGTGGGAAAGTGCAAAGTATTACGACAAAATTTGGCCATTAAATCCAAACGGCAAACTACAATTTGTTGAGTGCAGTACTGCAAGCGACAAGGATTGGTCAGCAATTTGGTGCGAGGCCAAGCTTTTAACAATCCACTAGCTAAAGTTTTGGGTATAGCTGGTCGTGGTAATATATTTGGAGCAGTGGGATCCTCACAGGAAGGTACTAAAATGAGTTCAGTTTCTTGTTTTAATCGATCACAATCATTAGCCAAAGCTGCTAACGCATCGAAGTGAGAACGTAAAGCATGTGGTTGTCGTTCCGAAACGGCAAATGGTCCCATTAAAATTATGGCCACTGGAGGGCAAGAATCGTAGCCCATAAATAATAAACGCAACTTTTCCATTACCATAGGTTGATCCAAACGTACGTCGGAAAGGAAGACTATAGTGGCCTCAGAATTGGAACGCTCCAATTCTTGTAATTGGCTAGAATACTTTAACAATTTCCTGGAATCTCCACCCCAGCTATTTTGAGTGCCAAAAAATGCTCTACTCGAGGCGGCCGACTCAACCGGGGGAAAACCTAAGCCATCCACTAAAAAAAATGAACGATACTTTATCACACATTGCAATAGATTCCCCTTACTAGATTACCTTTTAAGACACCTTCGTCATAAGCACCCTCAGCTAAAACAAAACAACCTTCGCAAAAAAAGCCAGCATGAAAACGGGTTGCGCTCAAGTCTAATTCTACATAGCCGGTAGGATCCTCTATGAAAAATTTACCCTCTTTCAGCTGTGTCAATAACCCCAAGACCACAGCTTCTTCCACTACTGACGTGGCCAGTAAATTTTCACAATATAATAACTTGAACTTTTTAATTCTGGATTCTGCCGACACACCATTTTCTATTACGGCCGGAGCGAACAATTCATGGCGTAATGTTTTCTGCAATAAAAGCTCGTATCGTTGCCTTAAGTGACCAGTTTTCATAAAAGGTTTAGTTAATAGAACTCGCGGTTCACTGGACAATTCAAATTTTTTGCTTTGCCGATTGTAGTCATATCTGGGTATCGAAAAGGCGTCAATTACAGAAAACACTGTCTGATCTTCATCCAAACCTACACGATTTATTTCGTTAATGGCTTTTTCCAAAGCCGGGCGTTCAACAAGTTGAGATTTTAAACGTTGGCTTTGTAAATTTTCTGTGATGATTGTCAACCATTTCTCCCGCTCCGCAGTGTCAAAGGGCAGCAGTTGTCCGGCTAAATATTCACTATTCTCGGAAAGTATAAGAAACCCGCTTAATTTGAAATAAGAGGATATTTTCTTTTTCAATTTGACTAAATCTTCCATCACACACAAAAATAAAAGTTCTTTTCCGAACTAAAATCCCGCCAAAACTTACGTTTTTAGTGATGCCACCAGGAAAATATATATACAAATTATGTTAACAATAAAAATTCGATCAAGCAAAATATGGCGAAAAAAAAATTGTTTTTTAATAAATATTTTTTAATTTAGATTTACAGGCATTTCTTGTTAATTTAACACCACCCACATATAAAAAATTTTATTATTAACTTCTAGTTTAAACAAACCTGTTTTTTGTTAAGTTAACTACAGCCACCTTTGCTTTACAGAATGCCGGCTTTCTTCCAACAGCTGTGCTTGTTTACATGTTTTTCTTAACAAAAAACAGCTGCTTTGCTTATTTCTGCTTGTTTATCTTTTTATAGCGAAAACAAAAATTAGAATATTTGTTAACAATACAAAGTGTGGAAAAAATTAAAGTACCGTGGAATTCAGGACTTGCGCGGTAAGTTGGTATTAAATTGAACGCCTAAAACTTGCACGTTGGTCATTGCGAAAGTAAATGTTGCAGAGATAAGACCTTGTGCGTGCGTAAAAAAAAGAGAAGAAATCGAAGTTAAGTAACTTTGGCAAAGAAAAAAAGCATAGTTTTTCTAAAAACTAATTTCTTATTAATTTTTTTCTCAAAGGTTAAGAGTGCAGGAGCATGGATGAATTTAAAACCATAACAGCGACCACTTCAGTGGTAAAAATTTCGGCTTGTTTGGAAAAGATTTACAAAAAAATTGTTGAAAGCCGTGACAAGAAAATAGCCGAATTTAATATTAGAGAAATTGAGTTTCTAAAAACCCAATGCAAAACCGACAACATACAATTATGTTTAATGAGTTGTCAGACTTTCGTGCGTTTAGTTGATAATGGTACCTTGGAAACGACGAACGTTTTAACTATATTAATGTCTTTATTGCCTAATTCAAGGTAAGTTATAACATTTATTAAAAATTTTCTTCTCTTCATTCATTGAAATAGTTTTAAAAGGCTTCCTCCCTCTAAACAATGATCACTATAAATTAGTTATTATTTCCGCTAGTCCTAGCAATGGGATAGCTAGTGTCAGTCCTTAAGATTAAGTGTGTTATTTAAAAAAATTTTTTTTTGTATAATTTTTTTACATTTCGTTTTAATTTGTTTACATTTTGTTTTATACGTTCATCGCATGTCTCTGAAATCTATATACAAATAACAGCTACTTCCCTTAATTCATGTTTTATTGCCGTGGGCTTCCGTTTTGTTAGTATCGTTGCAAACTCACACTCATATAACAGTAAATGGTCGTCGGTTTTTTGCACCCTTTTTTTATTGTTTTTTGTTTTCTTTTTCGATTACATCTGCATTGAATGGACTGTAAAAGTTAACCTAGAAGGTTCAATGTTAATTTATAGACGTGTATTTACTCGGTTATATGCTAACTTATACTAAGCTGTAAAATTAAGTGTAGAGTCAATATCTCCAATATTAAAAAGTACAATGACGAATAATATCCTTTCACTTAAGTCAATTAATTTTCTTTTCCTTCGGTTCTTTTTTAAAGTCTGAATATTTCGTTTGTTCGGCCTACTACCTACTTTCTAATATAACATTTATTAAACTTAATTGGTGCTTGCACCAGAAAACAACTAAATGGGATACTATTGTAAAATTACACGAGCATGCATAACTTTCATGTGTAAATTAATTTACCTCAAATTTGCTTAAACACGCAAAACAAGTCAGTACGATTCTTGTAAATAAAAAAAGTCGAAGTAAGTGAAAATAAAAACTCGAAAATTTCGTCAATTAATAAACTTAAATATTTAAATAAATTTTCTATTTTGTAGAATGCTATAGTAGGTTGCTCAGATAATCATAGCTGTAAAATAAAAAAGTTCTTAATTGAATACTAGCTTTGAGGGTCGAGACCCCCCACGCTACGTGTGACCTCCAGACTGCTTGTAAATATGCAGGCTTATCTATTGTACGTTTACGCCATCAATTTGAATCGTTTCACATCTGTTTCAAAGCACATTGACGACAAAGGCGCTTTCAAAGTCTTTTTCTACGACGTTCAGTGGAAACAGCTAAAAGAAGCTTTTACGGCATGTCATGCTTCATTATTTAAAAAAAATAATTGTGCAGAGAAGATTTGCACTGTTTATGAGAGTGGTGCTGTGACTATTAGAACCACCCACAATTGGTTTAAGAAATTGAATACAAATGAAAACAGTGCTAAATACTTTTAGAAACGTTGCCGATGATCTGTATTTGATGATTTGATCTGTGTACCATTTTGATACTGCTTTTCAAATCAGATTATCGGCAAACAATTCGATTAAACCGACGTTAGAAAATGCTAAAGTAGACGGTTCGAAGATGGTTTTAATACATGAAACCCACTCTTATCCCAAAATGCAACTATCCAATGGAAAGTAAGACGTTCATGCATCCAAATCCGAGTCATAGCTTAGCTTATGTGAAATTCTCTTTCTATGACTACTTTAACTTTAGTTCGTTAATCTGTCTCTGCAAACCCCTGGTGGGACTATTACAATTTTCTTGGCCGAGGAGGATCACTTATATTAAAACTGCGCATATCTAACTCTTTGGCTAACCATTCGTTTATTGTCCGTTCAGCTCGATATTCGAAAGCGCTGGCGTTGACTTCGTCAAATGATTTTAAGAGAAAATTGATCTCCATTCGTGAACGCCTGTATTCGTCCGATAAGGGCGATTGACGATTACAATGATTAGTGATAGAGCAAAGTGATCCTTTAAATAGTCCTTAGTTCTTTCTATGCATAGAATTTACATTAATCTAACTATATATGCCGGCCTATGGCTAAATAAAAAAAAAATTAGATTAAATTAACTGAGAAGAAAGCCCTCTAGGCTAAGATGGACTCAGAACCTTTCATTTATAAGACAACAAGAACGTAAAAAAGATTCTAAACCATTGTATTAGCGTAGCGGGTACACGCTTTATGTCAAATATTATTTATAAAATATAAATAAGTTCAACCCTAAGAGAGAGAAGAATTCTGAGAATACTTGAAATTTCATTTATCCAAGCGAGATAGCTCTTTATTTATAAATAAAAAATATTATACAAAAGCCATATAAAAAAAAAACCAAACTTTTAAAGGATAAGAAAAAATTTACTTGTTGATGCAAATTCCGCATTAAGCTTGTTTCCATGATGTTGTGGTAGCTGCTCTAAAATGGTATATAAAGTTCCTTAACGCATTAATTTCTTAAATTTTGCTCTCGATTGGGTTCTTCCTGTCCCAAATACGGGGCTCCTCTCTGATTGTGAAATTGTGAAGTGCATCGTGTCATAAAAATACACATTTCGTGAGAAGGGTTAATTTTGACACCAGGCCTTCCTTTTTTTTTTTTTGGTATTGGCTGTTAGTATAGACGAAGATCTTACAAGATTTAGCAAAATTTGTTTGCAAATCCAACCTGAAATAAACAACAAATTTAAGTTCGAAGTTTACAAGAACTTCAAAAGCCTACTCTCGTAAGTTAAGGTATCCGTCATCCATCACAAGTTTTATGACTCGAGTTGCAGCAGCAGACTTGTGCGAATGTTTAAAGCAATCTGATTTCGTACTTGCTGATAAAAAATTCAAAATTTTAAATTCCCAATATTTGTGTGTGTGCAGTTGAATTTTAAAGTTCCATATTCAATGGTACGATTAGTTGCAATTTAATATTTGAACCATTTCCCATAAGCAGGCGTTGACTTACTATCTCATAAATTGTACTTAAATACGTAATGCTTGACAAATTCCATCTGTTCTCACACTCTACATTCGTTCACATTATTTAGACGAAGACCTTGCATTCAATGCATAATAAACATAAATTATATCGCAAACACGACATATAGCAAAGTTACATTACACTCAAAATGCAAGACGTTTACTAAAGGATGTACAATTTAGCAATAAATCATCTTTGCTCACTCCGCTTAGCCAACATGCAAGCCAGCGTTTCGGTCACTGCAAATTTTACATATCGTAAAATTACACCCGTAGCCCTTCGCCTCCCAAAAAGGTATAAAGCAACTTTATATGCGAGACATTGACTTGATTTGAGTTGAGAGTTTTGAGTTTAACCTATTAACCGCAATTTATTTTTTTCATTTTCAGGTAACACGTTAGGTGTAATATTGCATGCAATTGGTTGTAAAATGCAGAAATGAAAGCGAAATTAAAATTATTGTACATTTTCAGTACAGAAGTATTATTATTATTATTATTTATTAGCAAAATGGCTGAATGCTGTATATTTGAAATTTTTTATTTTTATATTATACATTACTTGTGGTACGAAGGCATATTAAGGTAGTGCGGATGAATGCAACGCCTAAAAAACTTGAGATAGATTCACTTTATATGATGCTGACAGATTCAGAAAATAATTCCTAATCGATCCAATCTTGTCTGTCCATCAGACCAGCTTTTCGACCGCTTTCCATGCAACATCACATTTTAAAGAGTCGTTGTACGAATACATGAATTAAGCCAGGTGACGTGGGGCATTTAATGGTAGACCCTCGCTCACTACACTCGTTCGATTGTGCCACATTTACGCATCCTGCGCCTCGGTTGATTTCATTAAACCGTGTTCCAAACAACTTAATGATCCTTACAGTACAAAAAGACACATTGACTGTACGTGAGCTTAGTCTGACTACTAGTTGAGTATGCCTTTATTGTGTGATCTCCTTCTTACAATTGCTATGCTTATCTCCTTATGAAAATGGATTGCTTTTGCTAGCCTTACCGTCACTTGAGAAAGATAGATTTATGATGGTGGATATGATGGTAATAAATGGTACTATCGATTCGTAGACATCACTTCAAGATATTGACTTTAATGTGCTGAAGTGCTTCTCTGTCAATCCTTAGTCGAAGTAGATACAATTGCGAACAGTTCATTCTGTTCAGAGTACCTTTCAAAAATATAAATGATATCTATTACTTAAACTCAATATCGGTTTCTGTAAATTCTATTAAACCAGCTCTCCTTAATATTATGCGCGATATGCCTATGCTATAGTTAAATTAAGTTGTAAGCTTAATGCCTGAACGAAAATTAACTGCTATTATCAATCGAGACAATTCGGGTCTGCACTGATTGCGGGCTGCGGGGTTACCTCTTTACTCTTTACCTCTCTCTCTCTCTCTTTCTCTCTCTCTCTCTCTCTCTCTCTCTATCTATCTATCTATCTATCTATCTACCTATCTATCTATCTCTCCTTCTTTCTTTCTCTTATTTATTTATACATTAATTTTATTCTTTTCATATTTGTATTATCTTCTCTGTACGCGCTTTGTATTAGTTATTAATAATATTAGGTTTACTTCTAAGAGTCGATTGCAAACAAAACGGGTTCAATTCTTCGAGTTGCAAGTGTGGACGATATCTTAAATTGAAATACGATATTCTGTAGTCTATGTAGTTCTCTACGTTTGTGATCAATTCAAAACATATTCTCCAGCTCTTGCTAACTTATAGTTATGTAAAAAAAAAAAGTTAAGCTAGTTTAACAAATTAAGCTAATTTTTTTTTTTTTTTTCTTCTTAAAGCGATGCTAATAGTCACAGAAATTGCTGCTCATTATGGTTTTCCCCTATTTTTTCGAAAAATTCATTTCATTGGATTAAATTACTTTGCAGTAATCAAAGTAACAGTAATTTAATCATAGCTAAAAGAACTTTCCTTTCTTTTTTCGCTTATTTCGTTAAATCTAGAGCAACAGTGATTTTATACAATGTTTTCTTAAGTAACTGCTTGTCGTTAATATTAGCCTTGCACTTGAATTTTTCCAATTTCTTATTTCTCTTAAGAAAAAACAAACGCCACTGAAGTATTTTTTCACATACTTAACGTAAACTATGTCCATAAGTGCTTATATATATGAATAAAAGAGAAAATAAAACGAAAAAAGCAAACCTTGACAATAGACTGCCGGGGAATATACTATGCAAATGAAATGAAACGACGTCTATTATGGGATTTGCATAGTAATGAGTTAGTTAAAGGAAGTGCAACCATTTATATAAAGGATAAGAAAACTCACGACATTTTCGATACTCCTCCCAATTTTTTCTACTCCTTTTAAAAGAGAGTGAATTAATAAAAATTATAATCAATTAATAATTTATGATAAATGTTTTATCTATACTTTCAGTCCTTTACAATGTAATGCTATAACTGAATCTATTATTAACCTGCTGCTGATGAATATAAAACGAAAAGTTTCATCGCTTAAGGAAAACGAAACGTTTCAATCGCAATATGGTCTCAAAACTCAGCAACATCCGATGATTACTCTATTACAAAATCCCGCTGTAAATATGAACGATATTGCGAATAAAATTAACGGCATTTGTAATCACTATGATAAACAGTAAGTGACAATAATAATACTATACTTGTAATATACATTAACTTGTATTCTGTTTATTCCTTTTAAAAAGAATAAAAGATGTCAGTATCGAGTATTTAAGACCGGTTTATTTGTATATACTTTGCAATCCACAAACTTTACCGGATTCAAAAGCTATTTGGACTGGATTGTTGATTTTAAGTCGTCAAAATAAAGAGGCCAAGGAATTAATGCAAGACATTCTATCGTGGAGTAAAATTTCATCTTCGCAAAATTGTCTTTTCACGAGCATCCTCTTAATAGAAGCCATTGAGTACTTCCTGTACAATAAGGACTTTAAGCAGTGTTTGGATTTAAGCATATATCAATTATTAGTTATAAATTACTTAACTAAATACGGCATTGATCCTCGGCCAAGTCTACGTTGTATCTTAAGGGTGCTGCATGCAACAAAGCAAGAGTCACGTGATTATTATAATGTAATGTTAATATTGCTAGCAGATATCATACATATCTTGGTACCTGCATATTTGCCTGATTTGATGCGTGTAATCAGTTTCATAGTTGTGCAGGAGAGCTGTGGGCATCAATACATTCTGAACATGTGCCTTGATGGTATCATCCAGTGGATGTCTCAGACTGCATTCATACCCGCAGACGGTTTAGCCATCGCTCATCAAATTGTGCGCAAAATTCTCAATATATCCAAAGGAACTGATCATTCCCTATCCGTGAATACCAAACAAATTGATCCGTTGAGCATAAAATGCTACCATTCCAATATAGCGATAGCCGTAGATTTAGCTAAATTGGTAGAATTCTTTGACGAATCAGAATTCAAAGACGTCTTTTACTTTGTGGACACTTTGAACGTTAAAGCGAACTCAGCATTTAGTCAACGCTTGCATTTATTTCTAAGAGCTTTATTTCTTTCGCGTGATCTCTCCATGGATTGTTGGTTTAAAGTCTATCAAGTCCTATTAGAGATAATAAAAGTCAACAATGGCATAGCCTACGATTTTTTAATGACCTATCTCTTCAAATTGGGCGATGAACATAGTCCGGAAATACAAATCGAACTCTTGAGGGGTTTACCAAATTTTGCCGTCTCCAAGGTAATTACAAAATCATTCTGTATATATTATTTTAAATTTTCTTAATTATTCAAAAAAAAATATTTTAGGATAATATACCTATGATTTTGAATACTGTACATATCTTAACGACTGAAAATCCCACCTTTTGCATGGATTTGTACTTGAGACTGTGGCGTGTTGAGACGCGGACATATCCTTTTCTTATTAAGTTGCTAGCACTGCCTTTCAAAGACGCACAACGTAAATGGGAATTTGAAATTGCCAAAACGCACACCATACGCGAAATATGCTTAGAGCAGTGAGTGCCTTGCATAATTAATTCCCCACTTTTACTTAAACTTATAAAATATTTGATAACAGACCTACGCAACATGGTTCCGAATTAGTATCACATCTTTCCGACATTTTAAACACCTGTACAGATGAATCCGGAGACTTAGCGACATCCCTGGCATTGGATGCTATAGTGGCTTTGTGCGACAGTCATACTGTAAATATAGCCTCTACTTGGCGTGTTTTGAGCAGCAAATTTCGTCATGAAAAAAGACCACGTGCCCTAAAATCTTTATATCGGTTTTTTGCTCATGTTCCTCTTTTACAAACTCCTACTTTAGAATTTGAGCAACTCGTTGATGAAGCATTGGATCAATTATGGATGACTATAAGTCGTTCAGATAGCGAATGCAATTTGATATGCGAAGCTTTGGCCGCTTTAAAGCAATATGAAATTGGTAGCTTGTTAACTTTGCGTCACATACCGCCACAATTTCGTCAGAATTTACATGTGGCGCGTGAATACACAGCACCCGACGGTCGGGCTGTAGTAGATTTGCAGCAAGAAATGGTACCTGGTGAGTGCTGGGTGCAATTACTGCAGAAAATACGTCCCGAATGCGGTAATGCAGCAGCCGATTTAATAGCTCATTATATTTACAATGAAATCAATAATTATCGAAGTGGTGTCTACCGTTTACCCGAAATCCGACCGGAGCCGCGAAAATTGCAAGGCTTATCTGCCCAAAGCCCTTTAAGAGCGACAGTTGCTTATTTGGTCAATCAAGCACGTTTCGGCGATCATAACATTACTGAACCTCACGCGATCACAAACGCCTTAAGAGCTATATCGAAAAAGTTCCCCAAGCCTATACCGCCATTAGACTGGTGTTTTCTGCACAGTTTCTTTCACTTATCATTTGAAGCACGCAAGTATTGCATCTTAATAGCAAAAAATCAATTATTGCATTCGGGTACAGCCCGCCGTATAATAGAAAATTTCCTCGTCGAATTTGAGCCCAATTGCTTCGAAGAGGATTTACTTTTATTGTTCTCATTACTACCAGAAATTGGTAACGGTGTTAGTTTAACAATATTGAAAACATTTGCCGAAAAAGTGGCTCTATATTGTTTTAAAGAATCTCAGCTGAGTGGCTTTGCTGATGGCTGCTTATTTGAAAAGTTTTTGGAAAGCGTGCGACTAGTATTTACTGGTAAATGTGATATACCAGAAGTATTAGATGTCTTCACATTAATAGTAGAGCGTTATATAGATTCAATGGACATTGATTCTCGTCTATTTGAGCGTTACACTGAGGTTGTAGCCTTACTAAATACTAACGCTATTGAAGGTCTGACATCACCGGCCAATTGGTGGGAAACTCCTACCGGTAAACTTAAGAAAGCGACTATTATCCGCTCTTATTTAGTATTATATAATAATCAGCTGAATAATCCATTAAAATGGTTAAATCCAATTATTGATGCATTTGCTAAACGGCAAGAAGAACATTTGTTTTTCTACCACCATTTAGCTACAACTTTGTATGCATTTAATAACGATGAACAATCTTGCAACTGGGTAATGGAAATGTTTCTCCAAATACAAGCACTGCTAGCAGAGTCTTCTAATAAGGAAAAACTCGATAAAGCCTTGTATTTGTTGGACATATTCATCTTAAGTGTTGACGTGCTGTCTGGCTGTGCAGTATTGTTAGGTAATTTGGATGTGGTAGCTACTCAAAATGCTGAACGTTATCATATATTTCCCGAAAGTCTTCAACTTTTATGTGATCATATTTTCTGGAAGGATCAAGAAGCCAAGGTAATTAATTATCTTTAGGTTTAGTCTACGTCATGCTATGATTAATTTTCTTTATTGTAGATTTATGAATTTTTATACAATTTATTTAAAAACAACGCCATACCCGACATTTATTCTAAAACCTTTAAAGACGCCATTATATGTTCGCGAAATAAGTCGTACTTTGAAACTAAAGGTATTTGGACCAAATATGTGGGCTTGCGGAAATAATGGCAGAACCTGGTTAAATGTGTTTTCCTATTTATTCATTTCTTTTAAAGGCACGAACGAAACGCCATTATCCGTTAACTTTTTTATTTAGAATTTTTCTATGTATTTAAACAAGAGCTTTTACATTTTATATTCAAGTTGAAGAAGTTTTTGTTAAACTAAAATATGAAATATAGAAAAAGAAAATGAAACTGCCTTTCTGTTTAATTTTAAGTACCTGAAAATAACTTTTGTAGTCGTATCTTTGAGAGATTTCATCGTTCGATTTGACTGAGTGCACAAGACTATGTATTGGCTCTTGTCCTTCTTTTTTAACAGCTCAGCCGGAGTTGTCTATATTACTTATAAAAAATATTTATTTATTTGTATACGTCACTAGCAAACATCAATTTACTTCAATTATAAAAACATTCTATCATTTATTTCAACGAATTTTACTTTATTCTTCACTTCAAAATACCGTTACTAAAATATTTTGCCTTAATAAAACCGAAACAAAATGTTAACAACATCAAAAAATAATGATGTTTAACTTCTCTGCTTGTTGGCAATACTCATCAATTCAATGAAAAAATAATTCCTGCCTTTTTATTTGCATTCTGACTGAATTGTTGGTACATTTTAAGTTTATATAAAAATATTTGTACTTAAGTGTACGTTACAAAATTTTATTCCATTTTTTGTTGTTGTATATATATGTTTAATTTATTTTTATTATAATATGTAAACACAAAATAAATTACTTGAAATTTTCTCCCCATTAAAATAAGCTGCTCTTGACCGTCGTATCACTGATTAGAAAAACTCGGCAATCCTTGCGTTGCAATTAAAAAAAAAATCTCGTCTGTGAAAAGAAGAACTTAGTAAACATGTATGAAAATATTTAATTAATTAAAAAACAATTTTAAAAACAAACTCAATACGAAGTAAAGTTATTGCATATATTTTAGAAAGTGACGTGAAAGAAATTTAATTATCTTGTGCTATTAATAAAGTATAAAATTCACTCAGCTGAGTCCATGGTTTTCAAAACATAACAAAAACACAGTAAATAAATAAAAACAATAATAATAATAATAACTCATTAGAAATGGATGATATTAAATTGGCTAAGGTAAAGAAAATTATACATCAATTTTTATATTTTTCACTTTTCTTTAATCGCAAGGTGTATGTTCTTTTAAATGAGACAGACTGCGTCTGCAGAAGGACAATGCGTATTTTCAATGCGTAACATTAAATGAAAAGAAGGAAGGCGTCTAAATATCACTCCTTTTGTCAGTTTGTTGTGTAAAGATTTCATAAGGGGAAAATTTGGTCGCTTTCATTGAAACCGGTTGCCAGTTTGTCGCCCAAATTGTCACGGTCATAGAAATAAAAAGGAGGTCAAATATTCATGCACTTCTTAAGAAGGTTCATACTGGAACTTCTCAAAGGTGTGCTGGATTTTTCTCAAATTTAAGATTACGTTTTTAATTTTTTGTAAATGAAATAAACCAAACATCGTAGGAAACTAAAAAAATGTTCCATTATACTTGTAAACATATTTTAATATACCAACTGCAATCTTTAGGCTGCGATAATTTAAAAATTTTAATTTATTCTAAAGCCGCGCGTGTTTAAAAATTCTCCGGTTATCTACAGGTGCATAAATATTGATTTAGCTAAAAGATTTGTTCGCGCCTGTATGCATATGTGCTTACCAAAACGATTTTATGTAATACTTTGGAATACCAATTTATAATCGGTGTATTAAGTTAATGATATGTTGTTAACGTCAAACAAATAAGAATATGTTCTCATTAACTTGTAAAAATGCCAACCATGTGAGAATAAGCATGAGCGTATACGTTTGTTTACATTTTTCAATAATTTTGCATGTATTTGTATAAATTTGGTGCCTTTAGAGATTAAGCGTATAAATTGTTATCTCTTCTGAGAAGATTTCTTCACCTCACTTTTGATCAGATACCAGCCACCTTCAAAATACGACCATTTCAGATATGCAGGCTCAAGCAAATAATGCTGATCTGGAAAGTATTGATTTAATACCACTCAGTACGGCGGAAAAATTTCGCCCAAATTCGGTAAGGATGTCTTTCATGTCAGTTTACGATTATGAACCAATTTTCACTATGAAATATTAAAAGTTGTGCCTTTTAACCATATAAAGATTCAGTTTTCCTAAGTACTTTTTCAAAAAAATTGCCCCAGCCGAACTCCATATTTTATGCCAAATGAATGTTACTCAGCGATTTTGTCGAGAAATTTTGAAAATTGCAACTTTTTCCATATAAAGGCTTTTCAAAGTAAGTGAACCGATCCAAACGACTGCCAACAGCATTCGTTCTTGGGTCAAAGTACCTGAGTGTACAAGATTTCATCAATATATCTCAGAAATTGCGACTTGCAGTTTAAACATAAAAATATATGGACGAACATCAGGCGGATAGTTGGACAGACGGGCATAAACTTAATTTACATTTCGCCACAAATGTTGTGGGATTTAATAAAAAGTTTGTTCGGAATATTCAGAAATAATCCATACTGCCGTCTACTTTTTTAAAAGTCTGTCTTGGCTGCTCTTCGAATTCGTTGCATTATGAAGGATTAGTCGTCAAAGACTGTGTACATTATACATATTCTTAGTGCTTTTAAAATATTGAGTGAAATCACTAAATATGCAAGATTCAGTTCAATGCAAATGCAGCTTTTTTACATCTTAAGTACTACGTAGATTGGGATTTTTGCTTTGGATTGTCGAATTTTTCTGTTTATTTTGAAGGACTATCCTAGCTTTTTGTAAAAATCCATGTTTGCAAATTATATTTTAGCTTCTTTTAATGTTCCAGGTTAGAATCTTTGTATTCAATGGTGCAGTAGTTTAATCATTCTACAAGACTTACAAATTATCCGGAATTCGCACACTTGCAGAAGCCTTCACCATTTTAGATCAATGTACGCATATACATAAGGGACAAAAGTCGAGTATTTTCTGAAATACTAATTTTAAGCATTGAATGTTTCTCAAGTACGATCTCAAACGAAAATGACGAGTTCTATGGATGGAAGAATAAAATTGTAGAAAAATAGTCCGCTGAGGGGAACTCTTCGAGAAAAATCCTGGATTTTGAGAGCGTATTATATGCGCATGACGCTAGCAATGGGAAATTATCATTAGACTTCTCTCTCGACTTCTCTCTTTTTTTTTACCTTATACTGAGGTAGAAGCAACTAAGCCCAAGTAGAGGCTACCGGGAATCTTTCCGGCTATATGGTCCTGAAATGGTTTCATTCACAATTCAGTAAATTCAGTAAATTTTTATATAAGTACTTAATATTAATTATATCATTACATGCATACATGTTCTTTGAATGAGTTTATTTATTTATTTATGTCTCTTATTGCTTTCCTATAAGCAAAAGAGCGAAACAGTTTATATATGAACTCTTAAAAAGCATTCAAGAAAAAAAAGAAAAACAACAATTTCCCATAAAATTTCCTTCGACAAAATATATTCAATATAAGATACGAAAGGTTTTATTGTACTGGTCAAAACACATCCTTTCAGTTTCAATTTGGAACTGCACGCATAAGTACTGCAACGGAATAAATTTTACAAGTTTTTTTCTCCTTATTAAACACTTAGAATAATCAGTAAAAACAAAAAAAAAAAGAATCTTTAAATACACCTGCCGCTAACGTCATAAGTAATATTCATAACGCTTGAGTTGTTTGCGAAACTATGCTAGAAACAAAGCAACGAAAGGAACTGAAGTGAAAGTGAAAGTTTGTTTGTGTTCTCTCTATCTCTCTCTCCCTCTCTCTCTCTCTCTCTCTATCTCTCTCTTTTTCTGTGTATAATAAAACGAATTCAATATATTTATCTGCTTGTAACCTAAATACATACACAATGTACTTTAATAAATAAGACAAAATTCATGCAGAAGTGTTTGGGAAAAACAAAAACAAAAAAGAGTTCATTTTATGATTCAAGTGACCTCATTTCGTTTTATCTCCCATTCCTTTAAGTTTTAGAAAGGACGTTTTTTCTTCAAATTAAAATCAATATTCGCTATCTTGTTGTACTTATACACTTGCGTGTTATTTAATTATGATCGAGCTGATTTGTTTGTTTATTTAAGAAAAAACGGTATGGATTTGACTCGTTTCATGAATAAGTTCAATGAAATTGAGCGGCAATTGTCGCCTACGTCGGCTTTACGTTTAAGTTTTGACAATATCTCACCGGAAACTGAAGAACCTGAAAGTAAACGGCTTTGGGGTGTACCGGTACCACCGTTTGTCTCTGACAAAGTAGTTACTTGGCTAGAGGAGGAATTCACAGATCCACCGATTTTTTATGGCGATACATTGGTCTTGAAAAAGGTTTGTGATTAATAATGTAAATAAAAAACACACACGCACAAAATTATATATGGGGAGTGATCGGAAAAGTGGTCCGTTAAAATACGTCAGCATACCAAATTTCATCATAATATAGCGACCTGCAGATTGAACCCAAAAAAAAAAAAAAACGAGGGACAGACGGATAGGCACATTTATCAATGTTGCACACATCCGCACAAATATAAGATACGCTCTTACCACAAGTGGACTAATGGACTTTTCACTGTTAAACTTGTGAAGTTTACAATGGCTTAAAAGCATCTAAAGTCTGTTACTATATATGCGCTCATCGCAATTAGTCATTAATATAAAAAAAAAAAGTCACAAGCAGGAATGGAAAGCGTTTCGAGTTTCCTCAGAGGTCAATGATTTGTCGACTTTGTGGCATAACGACTTATGGATCTCATGGATTATCAACTCTTCCAATTTTAGTCAAGAATAGTTGACACTTCTTTAAAATACTGTGGGCGGCAGATTAATCAAATATAATAACATTGCTTATCTATTCTACGAATGATTCGATAAAGAAAAGTATAATTTTGCTCGATGCGGGCTGCGTATTAAGTTAAGTCGCACATAACAGCCTTTCTTGACTTAATACGAAACGTTATATAGTGATCGGGGAAATAGTAAGATTTTTAAAACGTTAGTAATCAAGCCACTTTTAGTCACAATGATTTTTTTGTCTTTGTCGAAGTGCTGGAAGAAACTAGAATATTAGGAAATTACTTTAAAAATCCATATAGAAGTGGGCTGCCTCTTCCAACAGATTATATGATATAATATATCTTTTTATGTTTCAACGTAATTTCAACGCTGTCGAAATATGCAAACCAGTACTCAGTTGCTTATTGGAGCAAGTCTTATAAACCGATCGAGACGTTCTTGATTCTGAATTTGAAGGCGGATCAAATAATGGTTCGGGAAACATTTCAGTAGATATATGAAAGAAATTATGTGCTATTCGAGATGATATCAGTTTCTTATATATATTCGTATTTGGGAGAGAACTAACCTCCTTTCCAAGCTTCTCGGACCTGCTAAAGGCAGTTCTACCAAGTTTTCCTTTCGGAGGTTTCAATCTCAAAGAGAATCGTCAGTCTGGGCTGCAAAGGAACTTGGCATCCACCACTCGTGTGCTAAGGAGCACCTCAAACACATCTCCATATTCAAAGGTTTTATTTAAAAGACGGTAGACCTTTCTCGCCAATCCAATATATTGTACAAACGAATTCATATAAATGAAGTCATAAACTTATTTACCATATATATGATTATATGGTGGCGATGGTGTGGTTTTAAATATGTTTATGACTCCGTCTGTACAGGTCTATTATTTCCACAACGCTTATAACCATAAAATAAATTTAAGATTAGTTCACTCACTCTTTCTTCCTTTATTCTAAATGTTATTTGCACATTCGGGTCATTGGATTCTATATCATTCGAATTTATTATTTTTGTGTGTGATAACAGTCAAATAATAGAACTTTTAAATGAAACGAAGCTTTGATGCCTGCCTACCTTCCTTACAGCGTGGTAAATGTATAACAAGTAAGACGACGGCCGCATCCCCTATATTCGCCAGATTTACATAAAAAAAAAAGATAAGTGAATTACATTACTCTTGCGCGAACATGACCATCCCTTTAAAACATGCAGAAGATCATTCATAGAACATAGAAACTTTTTACCCTTACATCTGTTGCAGTCCAACAGTAAGGAGCAAAAATTTCAAGTTTTTTGCTTTTGAGAATAGATAAAGATATGCTTATCGTAGGCGAGTTTTTTGGGTGATTTAGTCCATTTTCAATATCAACCCACACACTAGAAATTTCAATAGGACTGCCCAATTTACGTATTTTGATTTTGTTGTAAAGGTGGACGTGCCTTGCTCGATTCAGAATTTTGTAATGATCAAGAAAATATAAAGTTTACGTGGCCTCCGAATCTTACTTCCGGATGTTGCAAACGGATGTGATCTCCTCTAGTTGGTCTATTAACGGATCCATGTCTAGGATTAATGGATATCAATGAAAACTTCTCTTTTCTTCTTTTAACTTTTGCTACGTTCTTGTTACACTTAACTTGTGATGTTGTATCAAGTACACATGTATACAATATAAAGCCTCAACTTAGGGAAAAGGACTGTAATTTATAAGGCTTTGAAGTGTGCTTCCGTTTGTCACAAATGTACGGAATTGCATTCATTCATTGTAAGGTGACCCTTAACCTTTTATAAATTGTTGTGATGTACAAAAGACGTAATTATATTATAAAAAATTACTAATTAAGAACCAAAAGCCGGTTTTATTCCACTAATCATATAGCAAGCCTTCTCCATGTATGAAAAAATACAAAGGTTTTGCTAAATAAGTTTGATAACCGTTTAAAAGTTTGAATGAGCAACATAACACTCACTAATCGGGCAGATAACCACCTAAGCTGCTACCCCTCTCTATCTATATCTCCTTGTCCATTACTTTCTGAATCAATAAAGGAGAAAAGGTCGCCGAATTTTCTTAAAAGATAAATAAATTAGACTAGAGCTGATTATGACTAATTGCTTAGGCCTAGATGGTTCTTATCGACCGGACACTCATCACGACTGACCTTGACATGTTCAACTTGCTGCTACAGCTTCGTCACATATCAAGATTTTCTTGTTTTGGATTCCGGGAGACTTCGTGTATATTTATAAAATAAAATGCTAGATAAAGCCGAAAATGGCCCGTCATTAGTTTTTGATGAGCTAGACTCGAACTGCTAGCAGAGTGCCATGCGTATAAACCAAAATACCCTAAGTAGACGGTCTATTTTCGTTTTAGACTTAGTCTTGAGTATCGCCTACTTGTACCGACTGAATTTGTTGCACTTTTTTTGGTATGCTGTGCCGGCCATGCATGATTAAAATGAAATGTATGAAGAAAGTTTTATTTTTCATTTAAATGCAAGTTACGCACCTATTTAAGACGAATGTGTCCGGGTTTAACTCTTTATCAAGAATAAATGCACAATTGCATTGACAAAGTCCAAACATGAGTGCTCTCATTTCACTCAGGGTTAATTTTTTATTTAAAAAGTTAGAGTTGTGAAAAAGTAGGATATTGCTTACCCCTAATCGAAAGCATTTAAATAGGCAAAGGCGTCCCTAATCTCGAGTGATGTGAAGGGAATAACATGGTTAGCAGCAATTTCTGAAAGTCTAAGTTCACATATAGGCTAACAAAATAAGGGACTTGATTCTGTGCAAAGCAATTGTTATCTACTCTAGGTGGGAATCTCCAACGAGCAAGTAAAAGCGAGACCGTGATAGACGTCACTGCAAACTAATACATCAAAATTTGAAAAGCTCGATTAATGGTCAATTTCAAGTTGTGGGAACTTCGAATGAACCATTGTGGTCTTTTTTACGTTGAAATTCCCGGTAGCCAAGTTTTAGTTTAATATCTTCTACAAATTCTGAGTCGCAGGACTTAATTACTGTACACGCATCAAGCGCTTAGTTGCTTTTAAATGGTGTGAGGAAATATTTGTCGCACGGTTGAACTGTAAGTTATTGTCTCCCTCTTTGACGGGTATAAAAAGTTTTTCCCAGTCTATGGCCGTGATTCTGACCGCAAATATGGCCATAGTCTGAGAAAATTTCTTTCTAGGATGATACAAACGTTTTAACAAATTGAACAATGAATACTCTATTATATTGGGTGGACGTGGTCGACCTTGTCATTGTTTGTGCAGATCTATAGAATATACGAGAATATTTTTATAGTTTTATTTGCTATAGTTTGTGAGTAAAGAACCTTTAAAAATAGAAATGCTGTCAGTTTAAGCGGTACTGAAGGATTGTCCTTATACCAGCCTGCGTGCAAGTCTTTAACAAATTTGTGACCTTTATGTTCGTTTTTGCGTCGAGGAAGACACTTGTCACAGGCGAAATGAATGGACTGGTAGGTAGGAAGGACGGCGGACGAGTATGTAATGGTTCAATATTTGCCGCTGATCAAAAAAATTCATCGAATTTATGAAGTCACGGAAACTTGCTACTAGCTATTGCCAACGATTTGACAAAATACGTATGTCCCTATCTCCCATGTCCGGTGACGGGTGGAAAAAGGAAAAATATTACTATATGCCTGTATTTGGTTGAATATGTAGATATGCATTATTTACATCAAAGTAAACTTTCTGGTTTCAGTTAACTTTTAGTTTTAATTAAACTTTTTTTGAAGGACTTCATGCAAACTATGAAGGCAATCGATTTCTGTCAAAATATTCATAAGTTTTCGCATTGATGGTATTATATAAGCAATTAAATATGAATGAAATTTTATAATTTGTTTTTTTTTTTTCTTTTCAATTGTCACGCTTGCAGGTTGAAAATGTACGAATGATTGATCGCTACAATACAAAAAATCCTATTCTTGGCACTTTATATTTAACAGCAACACATTTAATATTTGTTGAGCCGGATACAAATAAAGAGACATGGGTAAGCTGGAAATTTGTTTCTTATTTACATACACTTTCAACCATTCAATTACAAAGGTTGTCACAAATCTTTTGAAATTTAAATTTCTAGAAAATAACGATAGCACAATAGATTTTTTCAAAAACAGGAAACACAAAATTGGAAAAGCAATGCTTTAATATTTACTGATTTATGCTGCTAATTGTGTGAGTAATTTTTAGAGAGGAAGAAAGATCGAAAAGGATTTTTTATAGCATACTTTTGTTGATATTCCCATAAAGTTGCCGAGTATCTCGAAGAGAGGCATGGCAGTCACTGTACATGCTTTAGAGTTAATTTCGCAAATTTCTTTCCACTTGATGGTCAAAACAATAATTAACGAAAGTTCTCATATTGCAAGTTATAGTCAATAATAATAGGAAATTATTTAAAATATATTGAGCTCGCAAGGTAATTCAATATTTAGTTTCCCCATGACTTTTGCAAAGATTCACTTGAAACGAGGCATCTAGTTTTTTAGAAAGCAATTTCGATACCAATAGCATTGATTCTTCTGCAAATTACTCGCAGAATATTATTTCGATGGATGTCATCACTTCAGATTATGATACATTGCAAAGCCCGAGTACAGTTTGTTGGCATTTCATCACGTATAACAAATTTCCTTCCTTCGACATACAAGGGTCTGTTGTAAACAACTGATTATACATTTGCTATTCAAAATGTGGTCCATTTCGGGCTACTATTTCCTGCAATCTTTCGGGGAGCGTACTAGTTCCGCGTCGAAAAAATGCAGCTATCCCCAAAAGAACTAGAAAAATCACTCGTCTCCTGTCCCTACAACTATAGCTAATCACAGTGCCAAACTTCAAACGAGACGTGTCAAAATTTCATGACATTCCGACAAGCAGTTAACATGTTACAGTTCTTTCTAACGACACTACACAGTGTTGCCATATACGTGTCAAGCCAGCAACTTAGTGAATGATATGCCATATATTTAGGTGTCATTGTAAGAATGCAAGCTAAGTCTGAACAAACAAGAAGTCATCTTTCATCAGAAAACCCATAGGAAAAACGTTGTAGAAAATGATGGAAAATACATTTATTTTGAATCAGTAAATGCCTTTCTCAAGCATAGAAATGATCAGAATACATGCAAGCATCTAATATACCTTCTTCTTGCTGTTCTGCGAGTGAACATATCAGCAACAGATGACTTGCTGAGTAGCGTACTTTCAAAGCAAAGCAAGACAGTACTCTACTCCCTTAAGCAAGGATGGAATCGCATAAATGGCTGGAAAAGGCATCTAAAATACCATTTATTGTAAAATTTTCCAAATAATCTTAATCGTAAAGGATTCATTAGCCAGCGTAAGCTAAAATGCGTGAATCTTTTAATTTTACGTTGCGAAGGGCCTATTGTAAAGTGCTCAAGACGATTGCAAAACATTATTATTCTATTATTTGTTCAATCAAAGAAAGTTAGTTACGTTGCATTGTAATTACAAATTTATAAGATGGATTGCGTTTGCAATGGCAAATAAGAAAGCACTTAAACCTTAGTTATTCTAAGTTATCTACCTACACTACCTACACTACTTTCCACCTATACTACCTATCTACCTATTTCCACCTATACTATATGAATTATTACGTTTATTGCTTATTCAATGCCATAAATACGAAACATTCATTAGAAATTCAATATTAATTTCAAAATCAGACAATACTCAGAATGCACTACTAAACGATTACCCATTTAAATCATTTTAACTAAGTTCCAATCGGGAGTTCCATATAGGAAAGTGTAACAAAAAGAAAAGTGAGCCGTAGCAACAGCTCCTTATTGCTGGGAATTTTTTACTTTTACAAATGACGACGCGCCGTCTTCTTACAAAGGTCACTTACAATAGTCATTAAAATATCGACACGCAACACGAAGTGAATGATTCACCTTATAGTTGATACGAGTTTTTGGTGCGATAGCTTTATATATATGATATGAATACTTATCTCTTTCAATAAAAAGGGCGACTAAGGATTTGCTGATATTAAATTTATAATAACAAAGACGACCAACCAAGTACATCTACTCGCTAAGGTTAGAAGATCTGTAAGTTTAAGGCAAGACTCGTTCCAAAGCATATTTTCAAAAATGCTTTTCGTGCAGCCTCACTTTGAGCCACATAGCACCGTTAGCACCTTCAATACGGAGCACACACTAGCATGGAATTCGCCAATACACGTCTAACAATTGCGGTAAACAGCCTTTAACTAATATAAGGGTCGTTAATCCCCACAAGCAATCATTAATAAAGATCCCAGCAGAGCTTTTGCTTTGTCAACATAAACTTGAGCCTGCAAATTAAAATTCAATGTAGGATCGAGTATCACCTCCAACTGGGGAAAGTTTGAAGCACAGTCCAGCTTAAGGATACAAATATAACAGTTAATAGCAATCGCGACCAAAACACTTTAGAAAGTAGAAATTATTTTCCGATCGACCTGTTACCTAAAAAAAGCAAATCGCTCGATTGGTCGGATCTAAGGAAAAACAGACAAAGCTATCTAGCTAGCTAATGTGTGAACTTACTTTAGCACGTTTCGAATAAGTTATTGTCTACTAATCAAGCAACAAGAGAAATATTGATGAAATTACGTATAAATCGATAAAGTTTACCGCGAGAAAATTAATCCTCGTAAATAATGTACTTAATGCAGTTCAGAAATTTATTGACTACTTGTGAACAAGAAATTCTTCTATATATTGCATAAATTATTACCCGCGTAATCGTTCGCAGCGTTACGTGTAGCGTAAGTTTGTCATTTTTAAATAAAGTAAAATTTAATGACTCATCTTTCGCACTATAAAGTATTTAAAAGCGCCAATTAAAAGCAAACGACAGCATTAGTTATACCACAACTACTTGAATAGTACACTATATGCATACTTACAAAGGCTGCATGCATGCTCTCAACATTGGTTTTATTTACTAGTTTCCTTCACAACTTATTATTCTATGGTCTCTTTTAAGTTCATGCACACATAAGAATGATACCATAAAATTTCTATTAAATTTAACAAATACAGAATCAACCATCTACGCGAAAGTATATACATGTATATAAATGATTATTTATATTGGATATATATATATGTGTGTGTATATATGGGCATTATATATATACATGCATCTCGTATAAAATAAAAAGAGAAATTACGTAAAATTCTTGCGGAATCTTTCGATAAACACCCACACACAACACTTATATTGTTTCATTCTATTTGATTTCTACGGAATGTGTAGACCCACTTGGTACTTGAATTCAAATAATATTTAAACAACTGAGAAAGCTGGAAGCCCTTACATTGCAAGCATAATAAAATAATCCAGTTTTGCTATCTGGGGCCCATAAATACTAGAGTATTTTGAAATTTAAAACAAACCATGTCTGTCCGACTGTCCGTCTTGTTTTCTTGTGTTCAAACTACAGCCAATAAATTTCGAGATATTTTGATGAAATTTGCTTTCCACCTCCGTATAACCTCTCATTTTGAAAAGTCGTTATATGAATACCAGTAGGATGATGCAGGGTATTTAATGGTGGTCTATGGCCCACAACAAGGTTTTTACTTATTACTTCTTAATATTTAGTTAATAGTATTATATTATTATCTTTCATTCCGTCAAGGTCAGCTTGCCATCTTTCATGTAAAATTTTAAGCACTTCCTTATAGGAATCTACGGTTCGTGATGCAAAATGCAACTTAAGTTGTCTCTTTGCTAAGCTAAATTTAGGGGTTGATGACGGCGTTTCATTTGCAGGAAGCCATTGTTTGAAACGCTCTATGTTATCCCCTCCATTCCACTTTAATCCAATTTTCATCTCTGGCAAAACGGTTCTGCTATACTTAACTTTGGATCAGTTTCCACAAAAAAATTTAGTAGGCCTTCGAGGCTTGTCAGAGACCTTGCGAGCTAATGCTAATACTTATTGACCTTCAGCATAAGTCCATAGCAGCATCGCAAATGTTCTTGCATTAAACCCCCTATGTAAACGAAGAAGAAATGTGACGAACACGATACGCGGAATGGACAGGTTTGTGAAACAAAATTACACTTTTTAGAATATTTTCTACACAGGTTCATTCACCGAAAACTGGAAAAGAATACGTGCTTTCTCTTCAAAGACCCGTACAGTGTTAAAGGCCAAATAAATTCTTTGCAAATATTTGATTAAAGGGTATCCGCAATCCATTGGCAACTCTATTAATATTTAAATAAGCAAAAGTCTTCTATTATCATAACTGAAAAATATAACCAAATTGTCACGACTTTCTTCTGCGAGGTTATGCCAATTATTTCAAATCATTTCCCCTTCGCAACTGCAGTCGTAGTATTTTTGCTACATCACTCAGGTGATGGCCCGCCTTTGTGTAAATCGTTGACGATTAGAGAGGAGTGAAGAAAAAGGAAGAGATAGGGAGGTAATGATGATGATTTTGCCATGGTAGTTAGTATCCCATCATCACATGAACGCCAGACGGAGTTGGAAGAATGTCAGTGCGAAATTTTAGTTACAGAAGAAATTGTATAACATCAACGTGAAATCGTTGATGAAGTTGATAACGTTTTAAAGCTGTCGTCGACCACAACACGCTTACTATTAAACCATCCAAATGGGAATTTTTCCAAAAGAAAAGCTTTTGGAAAAATATTTTAATGGCAATACGGAGGAATTTTTCAAATGTGCTCATGTAATAAATCCACTCAACAAATCCTCCAATACTAATCGGCCAAAGAATTGCGAGAATCCCCCTCCTGGAGCACGGGAAATTTGTTTCTTCCATCTGTCCTCAGATTCAATGACCGGGTTAGAGTGCAGCCATCGATTTTGCTTAACCTATTGGCGTGAATATTTAACAACGAAAATTGTTACTGAAGGACTGGCTCAGTCGATATCGTGTGCCGCTCACGGATGTGATATTTTGGTGGATAATGTTACTGGTACAAAATTGGTGCATGATCCCCGTGTTGGTATAAAGTATCAAGAATTGATTAACAATGTTTTTGCCGAACGCAATTATTGCGTCGGTGCACGTCCGATGATTGCATTTATGCCATTAAAGTATCTCATGTCGAATCGCGTCCGGTGCGCTGCATGTGCGGCCATTAGTTTTGTTTCGTTTGCTGTGAAAATTGACACAATCACGCTAAATGTCGTAAGATAAAGAAGTCAATTAAAAAACGTGATGATGATGTTAAAAAAGTTTAAAAAAAAAACTAATTTGTTTAACAGATCAAAAATATACTACAAGCCACCAGAATGGTATGGTCTTTGGGAAGATGTTATTGCAAGGACATGGCATGGCATGGATGTAGACAAGAGTGGCAGCTACCAGATCGGATTTCATTAGTTCAAACTAAATGCGGTTTAACAAACCGCACAAGGTTACTGCTATCGTGAGTGCTTAACTTTTGAAGGCGTACCACTTACCGATTGCTCAAAGATCCACTAGGCTGTGCGGCCATTTCCTGTACCTTTCTCCTTCTAATTTGAACGTACATGACATCGTGCAATACAAGAGGTACCGAAGGGAAAAGTTCTACAAAAAAATCTTCGAACGAACGGCTGCTATGCTCTTGGCATAGTAACCATATAGCGATCAAAATGAATCAATATATTGAGCTGCAATTCGTCATTGCTAGATTATTTAAAATTAATTACATCGGCGTGGAAATATAAATCGTTCTTCTTTTAGTTCTGGAGCGCAGAACAACAGCAATAGAATGTTTCACGTAATGCAAGCAGAATTCAGCCGCTGTGTCTCGAGCTGATCGGCAAGACTAACTTAAGGGCGAGTATATTAGATTCAGCAAATATTTGGAATGTATTGAAATAAGGAAATAAGGTGTCTGTCTACCGGATGGCTAGCCCATACGCATTTCTGTTGTCTTTCTGTGCCCGTCGTGGAATCGTCTAGAAGTAAAAATTTGAATACCAAACTTTTCTTGCCTCGTTCATTAGTTCGGCCGATAATTCAACGAAATCGGATAATCGATCCGGCCGTTAACTTATTTTTAAGTTCAGTTCATTCATATTCTAATGTTCTCTTGTAACGTTTTATTTCTTGTTTTATTTATCAATTTACCATTTGTTGCATGTTTAGTTACATTGCACTAGATATGAAAGTTTGTAAGACTAAATAAAATCGTTACGTGTATAAAATGCATTGCTGATAGAAGGAAAAACTAGTTCATGGTTGAATAATTATTACTACGTGTAAACAATCCTAATGTGCTAATCATAATCACTTTTTGTCTATAAATCTACTCTGCACATACGTATTTCGTTCATATTTTAGACTTTAGCGGCAATTTTTTTATGTAATATTACATCAGTCAATAATTACCGGGACTAAATGAGAAAACATTTTTTTCTTATTTTGCAAAATTTCATTTCCTTTAACACCCATTACAATGCATATATGTTAATTTTGTGCCGATGCAAGTGTAACATTCAGACGGACTTATACAATGGACCCACACGAATGAACCTAAATCATTGCCTCAATCTATTTAAGCTTGTCTGTCCGTCCGTCTGTCTATGTACTTTTGTTTTCATCCTCAAGATCGCAAATTTCCTGGCGCTTTGGCGTAACAACGAGCCTTATTGATAATGGGTTTGGACCGGATCACTTTTATGACCGCCCCACCTATAACGCCGTATTTTCAAAAAGTCCAAAAAATTTCAATATTTAATATATCGCAGGAAAAATTGTCTAGCAACAATATTTCGGCTTAAAGATTATCGTGAAAACTACAACTTTAGATGTTAAAAGGACATCATTTTTCGTATTTTATTACGAAAAGAAATAATGAGCTAAACTAGACAATATAGTGTAGGGTACATAATTGTTGGGCTTGTCCGAGTATAATTTTTTGACTTGTATACCGGGCGCTTTGTCAAAACCCTGCATGCATCCATCAGTTTCCGCAACAATCCCGTCAAACAACGGAAACGCCTAAGATCCCGATCTATAAGATATCGTGTAGAGAGAGACAGCAATTCCAGATTCAATTTATGCAATTTGGTTGTTTGCAGCACATTGCTTCTTCATCCACCGTGAGTAAACAAGTTACTCATATGAAAAACCGTTTTCTCATTTCCAATTTTTCATGCAAAATAGTGAAGAGCCTGCCCTTGCAGTAAATCCCTGAGAGAGAAGAGTTGCTTTCCACTTTTCAAGCAAAAAGCAATGTTTAGTCAACGTAGGAAGTAAGGATTTTTCTATTGTTTCCAAAATAAAAAAATTGGCGTAACCAGAACCACGATCGCGCGTAAATTAATCATCGAAATGACTCGGAATTGTAATAAGCGTCTAAGAATAAAATGGATTTTCTGTTAGCGAGAACATCTAGATCTGAGTACTTAGTCCCGATACTTATTGACCGATGCGTTACATAAATAATGAAACTTTGTGTTTGTTTATCACTTTGTAATAGATATACATTCTCATTATTTTTTCCATGTTTCATTACAAATATTGTAAATAAACTTTTAACATGCATTATTAGTATATTTCTAAACATAAGAAAAAAAACTGGAAATGTTCTATAAAAAAATAAAGTATTTAAATCATGTGAGAAAGTTAAATTTCCATAGAAGGATGCATTTTTAATACTTACCATTTCCTTATGATTACACTAAGGATAGATACATGTAAATATTTAGGTGTGCCTAGCCAAAGGTCAGAAAAATTACTACACATTTACCTTTGGATGGGTGATTATGAAAATTGCAAAGTTGATTGTAAGCTCGCCACCAAAGACGTTTTTTAAAATAAAAACAAATAAAACCAGCATAGTTAACATTAAATACCCTACAGTTTTTCATGTAACGACTTTTCAAAATAGGGCATTATATGGGAAATGGTCGAAGAAATCGTCCTATCCGAGTTATTTTCGATAGCGTTCATCCTTGGGTCAAAACAATAGGTTGAGCGCAATATCAACACGGACAGACAGACAGACAAGCTTAGATCGATTCAGAAGGTAATTCCGAGTCGTTGCATATAAAAAAAAATTGGGTCTATCGCTACACCTTCTGGCTTTGATACACCATTAGTGGTGTAGGGTATAAAAAAAAAAAAATTCAACTGTACTTAAGTTGTCAGTCTGTCTGTCTGTCCGCAAGTCAGTCAGTCAGTCAGTCTGCCTGTCTGTTCGCAAGTCTGTCAGTCAGTCAGTCTGTCTGTTAGTCTGTGTGTCAGTCTGTCTGTCAAGTTGTCATTTATTCAGTCAATCGGTTAGTCTGTCAGTCTGCCAGTCTGTCTGCAAGTCAGTCAGTCACTCATTCATTCAGTCTCTCTGTCTGTCTGCAAGTCTGGCGGTCTGTCAGTCTGTCTATCAGTCTGTCTTTCAGGCTGTCATTTATTCAGTCAGGTTGAGCGCGATATCAACACGGACAGACAGACAGACAAGCTTAGATCGATTCAGAAGGTAATTCCGAGTCGTTGGATATAAAAAAAATTGGGTCTATCGCTACACTTTCTGGCTTTGATACACCATTAGTGGTGTAGGGTATAAAAAAAAAAAAATTCAACTGTACTTAAGTTAGCTGCCCTTTTGCTGATATTCATTTATTTTAGTGTAAATATAAATATTTTCCTGACAAAATGTGCTTAAAATATATCTCGTAAACTGGAAAAATCTGTAAGGATCTTGCGCTTATAAGTGAAAGTATTTTTTATGTTCATCGCTCTTCTAAACTAAAAACTTGGGAAATTTGTATGCGTTAGGCTTACGAAACATTTAGATTTTATTTTATGTGTCGAGGATTTGCTTCTCTTTTTGCAAGTTTAAGTAATTCTTATTCTTGACAAGTTTGGAAAAAGTTCGCAAAGGATTCTTTCATGTGTGATTATAAAAAAGAAAAAAAAAAAACAAAGAAAGAATTTTTCATCAAAGCAAAAAAAGAAAAAAACGAAAAACCTTAGTTTTTCTCACTTCGTTTGTCACATACAAAAAGTGCGCATCGAAAGCTCTACGGAGCCAAAGCGAACCCGTAGTTACTATAAGATATCTATTGCGCAAAGGCAAATTTCACTTGATCTCAATATGTAATTACTCTGAGGAATATGGTGTCAAAAATGAATGCGGTTTCGTTACGCTTGAAAAATTTCTTCTTTTTTCACCCCCCCTACTTATGTCCCACACTACGTTCTTTATTCATATTTGAAATTTTTAATGAAACTGTTCAGATGTATGTTTTTTGAAAGGAATCTAAGATTCGTTTTCAGATGAACTTACTTGCTTTGTTACTTGCTTCATTACTAATTTTCTTATACCCATCACCGAAGGTTGAAGAGTATATTCATTTTGTCAAAACGTCTGCAACACCCAGACCATAGCGTCGCAGACGTGATAAAGTATTTATGTATTCTTGATAAGCCTGAAACTCTGAATCGATTTAAGCATATCCGTCTGTGTAATGTCCGTTGTAAACACTCTTCTGGTCGCACATATGAGGCTATCGACATCAAAATTTCATGTCCGTCTGTTCGTCCCCTGTTAGGGAAAATGAAATAATATCGCCTAAAAGCTTGCAAAGGAATTTGAAAATGCCGTAAACTGGTCAAACGAAAGGCCTATGGACACGCACACGCCTAACAAAAACTTTTATTTTAAAAATATCAAAATCAGCCGCGCCCACTCCATATTAGAGAGCATGAAAATTTCGTCCTTTCCCTTTTGTTTTTCCCTTTTTAACATAACGATGATGGGTCTAAAAGATTCGGTCATGATCGAATATAATTTTTTTACTTTTTTTTTTCTTTTTGTTTTTTCCTTTTCCTTTTTGTTTTTGTGCAATTTTTAATTAAACTATTTTTACTACCCTGAAGTGCATGATTACCTCAGAAAGAGAAGCTTTCCTTTTTTTTTAATTAGTTGCTTTAGAAAGCGACATATGCGGGCTATTTTGTTGTTTATAAAGTAAACGTGAAGTCGCAAGGTATCTGACTTTATG
>NW_023998422.1:3988093-4118304 GCF_014805625.2 Glossina fuscipes
TGTTGTTTATAAAGTAAACGTGAAGTCGCAAGGTATCTGACTTTATGAATTTACCCTACCATCCATCCATTCGAAGATAAAATGCTATGTTTTCCTCTCTAGTAAAATTGTTATTAGAATACCAAAATTTTGAAAATATATATGAAAAGTGGAACGTTACTGCTGGTACTTTACTAGAATAGCTCTAACCTTTTCAGTTCAATTCAGTTCCAGTTTTTTAATTGCTCATCGTCTAGCAATGGAATTTATTTTGTAAGAAAATATTTATCTTTTGTTGATTAATATATAGCTAGCTCTAAACAAAATCGATTAAATATAAAAATATTATAAAAATTTTTGAAAATTTTATTATTTTCTGAAACGTCAGCAACTAAACTTAAAGGCCGAAAAACTCTATTGGCCAACTCGTCTAGCATCTCAATTTTTATATATAAGACGGTGTGTCCTCCAACCCATTTGGATTTATGGCTTACGAATTGTGAGTGGACAGCCAGTAACTCTAATATTGAAGTTCCTAAAAAAGATCAATCGAAGCCTCTCCGTCCCGTGGCTCATTAGCAATAAAACTATTCATGATTAACTGGATTTTCCATTTATTGAAAATCAAATGTAATGCATTTCTGCAATATATATATATATTGTTAGACTGAGTAATCATGTAAATCCCTTAACAATATCTCTTCTGATTGAATTCATTGAAATAGGAAGGAATAAGACGACATCATATAATGAATCTTTCATTTCGAAATTTATTTATTTTTATCCCTTAAATTATTTTAATGAATTTTTCAAGTTTACATAAATTATTTTTCTATTTATTTGAACATCATATCTATGTTGTTATATTGTTGCCATTGGGGGATAGTAACCTTTGTTATTTTCGTCACATTGCCATAAAATTTGTTTAGTATCTTTTTGGATAGATTGTAAAGTAATAATGTAATAAAAACAAGTAAGAATATTATGTTCGGTTGTGAACGATTCTTTTATACCTATCAGCGTTAACTTAAGGTCCTGCAACGCCTGTTTTGATTCATTTTGAAGAGCTTCCAAAAGTTTCCGACAAATTTGAAAAAGATAGCTTCAGATTTGTGGGCACTAGAACAGCAGACATTACATAGACGGACAGACAGAATGGCTAAAATCGTCTCAGAACGTTATCCTAATCGAAGATGTACATACTTTATGGGGTCTCTGAAGCTTCCTTCTGCGCATTGCAGGCGCTCTGACAACAAGGACATAACTTCATCTTCCAATGGTGGGCATGGACGTTAGATTGAAACTATTGAAACTACCTCTTAATTAGAGAATAGACAAAGCAGAATTGGTTATTCTTATGATAACTAGCTAACTTCCACGATGCAAGAAACATGTTTGCCTGCACCTTTGATTGAAGGACATAGCCAAATTTTCAGCGGAATGATTGACAAGAGGTGTTTTAAGCAACCCGTGGAGTTCAGGTGTTGGAAATTTCTTCGGTACATTGTGAACAATTCTGAGATACTCATTTTGAATGCTGGTTATGAACTCAAATGCCAAGTGTTGTAGGGTTTTCAACACAAGCGAATACCCTAAGACTTTAGTCTTGGAAGTTTTTCCTCTGGCTCGAACTAATTATAATAAAAAAAGTGGTTTTGAATGCATTTAAAGGGCTTACCATGGAACATCGGTGCAATCATCTCCAATCTTTTTGTTTATTCCATTGTTAAACTTGCAAGTGAACATAAGTAATCGAAAATATTTGACTTATATAACCTGCAGTAAGTGCAAATCTATAATTGGTATAAACATTCTTTGTAGGTTTTTTTTTAAATTTTTTCGACTTGTTCCAAATGATTTGCAATTGTTCCTCCCACCCGCATTTATGTAAAACATTTAACATACAATTGGGTAATAAAGAAAACATTTAGTTGGTCCTTCAAAGCTTATATTGTGTACAATAATATCATAGGCAAACATACACAAATATTTTGAACAAGCCGAAGGCCGGCGCCACATGCTACACACTTTTTGTGCTGGCGAAGCAAACAATAGAAAATTTTAATATTAAATATTCGATTGTAAAAAAAAAAAAAAAAAAAATTGTATTTCTAGAATTTACAGTAATGTGAACAGATGAAAAGGACTTCTTTTAACGAATAATTTTTTAAACATTCTATTACAGATCTTACACATGCACATCGCAAGCATTGAAAAACTACCGCTTACAACTACTGGTTCCCCTTTGCTCATACGTTGCAAGACGTTTCTCTCCGTTACTTTCGTAATACCCAAAGATTCGGAATGTCACGATGTCTACATGTCTTTAGTTAAACTTTATCAACCAGGTGAGTTTTCTTCAAATGATTTTATATTCTTCCCCTTTCTATACCGAAGTGCAGAGTACAGAGATGCTATATTCAGCTGCCCACTGGCTCGAATCACTACAACGTTCATAAATGTTGCCAAAAAGTAGAAAAGAATAAAAAGCTTCAATTCAATTCGGAACATTGAAATATTGTCATTACATTTAGTCTTGGCCAATACCTTTTTACTCCCTATGACTGCTATCAATATTTAATTGCGTAAAAAATTTTCAAGTAAAAGCGATATCTCATGTATCGATATGCGGTTTTATCGTTCGATTGTCATCGCAAGCACATTAAAAGCAAGCCATGCGTTATTGATGGATCTTTTAAGTGATAAATAAAGGAATCGAGATATTTGTTGAACTATGCACAGGGTGTGTTCTAGGGTGTTTTATTTCTGTTGGACAAAATCCAATCACACTCCCTACGTCAACTATATATTGCATCTCGTATGTCGTCTATTAATTAAAATTATTTTGATAACTGCGAGCTTTCCCTTCGATTCACTGACCTGACATCAAGCTTTTTTGTCGTTGCCCGCACATCCTTGATTTAGAAATGTATATCATGATTCCGGCCATAGTTTCATGTCTTTATGAATATTCAATTTCGATCGTTTGCAAATTCAATCTTTTAAGAAACTCAAAGGAAGCAATTTGCAAATAAATCAAATATAGATAAAGATAGTCTGGTCCACAAACTGATTGATTCCGTTTTATTGTCTTTCAGTTTCTATTAATAAATTATATTGCTTCAACTATCAACCTGTTAAAGATGATTTGCCGAAATCCGCTGGTTGGGATTTTTTTAAACTAGAACATGAGTTCAAGCGTATGCGTGTACCGAATGATATTTGGACCCTCTGCAGTTTGAATGCCAACTACGAATTGTGCGACACGTACCCACGTCAAATTTATGTGCCACAAGAAGCTAATACCGCTATGTTGATTGGAAGTTCACGTTTTCGTTCAAAGGGTCGATTACCTGCTTTAACTTATTTGCATTCTAATAAGGTAAGTGAAAGAAAACAGAGAAATATTCGAAAAGAAAGAAACGTGCTTATTACTATTATTATGCCTATGATTAATATGCTATGCATATGGCTTAAAAAGTCAAGTGTACGCTCAGAATTTATTGGCAAAAATTTTATGAATGTTGTGCTTATCATCAATATTGGACTTGTATTTTACTTTACATTTAAAATCATACAGATATTTTAGGTTTTGAAATCAAGATGTGTACCATATATCGAATCTCTAATGCCTATGTTTTTATAGCCATCACCGAAGGATATATTATAGAGTATGAAAATGTATTTATTTTCCTTTGTTAAGCTTTTTTTAAGATAACGGTGATGGATATAAAAGATTCGGTCACAACTATACCAATAAGAAAATTGTTATTGCATGCTTTTTAGAGAAAGGCAAACAAAAATTTGGATGCCTACTTTAAGAAACGCACTGTTATTTCTTACCCTTAATTAGAAAGTTATTTTTTCCAGAAAATAATGCTAATTTCATGTGGTTTTGATTTTATTTTTGAAAACGAAATTGCTTAGAAACAAGCGTTAAATCATCATCACATTGCCGTTCTCTCAGTTCAGGTCGCTTTCAATAGGTTACAAATATGCCCCTTTTTAAATTCACATGAAGCGTCAGTTATAAGATCATCTATTATATATAATCTATCTCGATTTTTTCCATTTGCAATGTATCCACTGAAGGATATTTCGTTAAGGGGGATCCTTTTTAAAATGTGAAACAAAAAAAAACAGCTCAACGTATCAAAGTACATTGTGCTTTATATTGATGGTTTGACATTGCAATCATGTTTCGAGCAAAATATCGTTCAAATGTCCATCACGACTTTGGATGCACACGATGACTCCAGTTGTTTATCACTTTTTCCAACATTAGATACGTTATGTCTGCAAGAGTCCGACTAATGTTCTGCACCAAAGTTTGCAAAGTTTGCTGCTTGTCGGCATAGACTTTAGGCTTTAATGTAGCCTCACAAAAAAAAAATCCATGACTGTTTACGCACACACAGCTGAGCTGTCACTTTGGTAAAATTTTTTATTGATTTTTCTTGAGCCGTTTAAAAACGTCGAAAGAGGAGCTAAGTAGTGATATTTCGGTATTTCAAATTGGTGTGAAAACTCGGCCTTGCCCCGACACAACGTCCTTACTTGTTAAAATTCAAAGTTATCTATTGAATGCATGCAAGTATCTGAAATGCTGATTAAAATGAAAATAAAATTATTGTAGTATTTTTTAAAGTCTTCTTCTTTGCTCTCGTGTCATTTAGAGTATTTTATTTCGAAAACTTCTAAAAGCTGTTTTGCATAAATCTTAAGAAAAAAAAAATTTCGAACCGTTTAAATTTGCAAATTATATTCAAAATTTTTTTTAGTTTTAAAACAAAATGTCACTATCATCAAAATTGTCGCAATGCAAATTAATGTTACGGAATTTCGTTCAAGGTGCCTTAAATACATGTAATAAAAGTACGTGGTCTCTTCCAAATTCGTGGATAGGTAAAAAGATTGAGCCATACCCCGACATCAAGATGATGCTGGAGGATAAATCGATAGAAGAAGAAAAAAATCCAGCACTCGCAGCTTGTTCTTACAAAAATGCCGATAGTAACGTATCTCCATATCTTATGTGCTGGAATGAAGGATGGGAAAGAGATTTACGCAATTCTAAAGTTGAAACAAATAAAAATAGGTGTAACAGGGAAAAAGAAGAGAGTAAGTTAGACTCCTGTAAGTCGATATACGACATTTTATCGGATTATAAGAAACTTCAAACAGCTCCACGCCTAGATGATGTGCACTACAAATCTAAGCGCAACCAACAAAACACATGGATTGAACGACAACTTGTCCAAAAGACAAACTTTTGCTGGGACTTTGTGAATACGGATAATTTACTGAAATTAATTAATGCCAAGCCGGATCCTGTAAAGACGGAAAAACCTACGGAAACTGCCTCTGCATATGATTCACAAAAAATGCAAAATTTACTTAAATCAAATGTGAAGTGCGTGCCTTTTACAATGAAAACAAAAGAGAAAAGTATGGATAGTAAAATTCCGGTACCTTGTTGTCCAAAAACTATAAAATATATCGCATGTCGTAAATGCACTAGAACATCGAATCATAATAGCAAGAGGGAGATATGTCCCACGCCGAGCTTCTCGGAATGCTGCGGAATGCGCTGGTTACCTACAACGACGAAAGACCTGCGCCGGCGTAAAACTGACGACTATGGTCTATGTGATACTACGAAACATTTGGCAATAAAGGACCGCTTCAAATTACCGCCACCTTATTCACCTCGCTATGTTTGGGATATAAGTAAATTGGGAGAAAGAAAAATTCAAGCTTATTAAATGTGAATGCGTTGCCTTCGAGGTATCCCTTATGAGGTGCCTTTGTGTGTAGGCGAAGCCGTTGTAATTAAGTTTCTATTGTAATTGTAATGCATAATGTAATGGCAATGGTAAATTTTTAAGGGCTCTTCACAAGCGCTTACCGATTACCATTACCATTGTGTGAGCACTACAAACATATAGATAGAGATTTATTTTAATTACAATAATTATGCGTATCTCTACTATAAGTCTGTGTAAGTCAATGCTTTTCGATTTGAAGAATAATGTCGTGAACGGATACATTTTGTTTTTTAATTAAAAAGAAAAAATTATAAGTGTTATAAAAAAAGTTTTGCTCTACTCTTTCAATATCGCTTGAAAAATAATTGAATGCTGCAAAGTAAATAGAATATCATGGTTCGAAATATATAAAATATCAGATGTATAGGCAGATTTTGATATATCTTCAAAACATTATAACTTTGCACTGCAACATTCGCACTCCCTGCCGCTTGACTTTTCTAAAGTTAAACGAGATCTGCAAGCATTGAATATTAATCAGGCAACCTATTGGTGAGGTACGTTACTTGGATACATTCTTGTTCTTAGTTCTGTATCCTCGTCTATTTTTAAACAAGTAACAACGCTATAGTGAGCCGACCGTTAAATACCCTACTGTCACTGATGTAACCAACTTTTCAAAATAAGGCGTTATATGGGAAGAGGTCGAAAATATGCTTCGACCTGAATCAGTTCCAATAGCGTTCGCGCTTGGACCAAAAAAAAAACATCCGAGTGTACTCAACTTCGTCAAAATATCTGAGGAATTGCACAAGATGATTTGGAGCCGCTCTGTTTAGTAATAGCTGGGTCTACCTCAAGTGCTTATATGTAAACAGTGGAGCGCTTCTTTCACAAACTCACTTTACTAAATCCTTGAAAGTGGTTACATATAGCCGTAATAATCCATTTACAAAATTCCTCATAGCCAAACTAGAAAATTTCGCCTATACGTCAAGTCAATCCAATGTGGAAATATCTTCCAAATGGACAAAAATAAGCAAATGGAATTGAAAATTATCTTGCAGAAATTTTTGAAATTTAGTATTAGGGTATAAATCGGCCTTGCCAAAGTACACGAGTTTGTGACTCCACACTGGACTTATCTTTGTTATCTATTTACACATACATATAAGAGAAGTCTATATGAAAATAGCTTTCAAACGGACTAATAATTCTACAGCGTCGTCTTTTCTTTTATCTAATTTATTTAGCAAAACTTTCGCATTTCTTCACACCGAGTGCTTTCTCTATATAAATAGTGGAATAAAACCGGTTTTTGGTTTGTAATTAACAATTTTTTTAAACATAATTATGTCTTTCGTATATCACAACAAATTGTAAAAGGTGAAGGGTCAGTTTACAATAAATGAATGCATTGAATGCACAACATTCGCTCTCTGTACATCTGTGACAGGCGAAAGCACATTTCAAAGCCTTACAAATAACAGTCCTTTTCCCTAAGCTGAAACTTTATATAAGATATGTGTATAGTTGATAGAACGTCACAGATTAAGTGCAACAAGAAGGTAGGAGAAGGGAGAAATGAAAAAATTTTCATTGGCACTCGTTAAATAAGTGAAATTAATATAAAATTAAGTGATATTTATATCAGCCAATGAGGGACATTTTAAAGTTTATAACCTCTTCTTGATCATAACCAGTAAACGAAAGGTAACGTTGCAAGATATAGTTAATATCCTACAGATTAAAAGATTAAAAATTGGCCATGAGAAAGTTATGGGCATCGTGTATATACACAGTGCACCAAAGACACCTTCCCACAAGCCAATGGCAACAGTAACAAAATTGCTTGAGTCTAAGTTCGTTTAATTACATCAGCAACTGTACTCTCCTACATGGGAAATATAAACTGTTACCAAATCTCAAAGAATGCTCTAGGGGAAGAGAATTAGATCACATGACCAATCTTTCTATTAAGAAAAGCCATCAAAATATTGAAAAAGATTCCGACTGATTGTATCACTCCTGCGGATGCCGGGATTGATAAAAAAAAAAGGCTTTTTGTTCCCTTGGTCTCGACAATTACTGCCCAGTGTACACTTTAAATTTACCAAAGTTATTGTTAGCGCAGGAGATTTCATTGCATAACCTCACTTTCTACATAAAGCTTCGTTGCAAAATATTAAAACAGAAAAAGTTGACTTTGCGAACATGTTGGATTACTTCTTCTCCCGAGAAGGTCTTTAAAGTCGCTTTATTTTCCACTTATTATGGGCACGACCTGGCTTAATCGGAATAACTTTCGTCCTGTAATCATTGATGAGCATATCGGCATCTTTTGACTTTAGAACATCTTGCTTAAAAACCAAATAATAATAGAGTGGTCTGTTTGTCGCACCCTACACGGAACGGCTAGCACAATGCAGTCGCCTCAAAAGTTTACAACTTATCTAGAATGATGCTAAGTTTTTGCTTTATGAGCGGAAGTAATCATTTCAAAAGCAAAGAAAAGCAATTAAACACATAATCTGGCAATGCCGACCGCTACATATCCTACATCACTAATGGAAATTTTCAATTATCTTCCTGCTAAATTAACAAACATTGTCTCTTTTTCCTAGATGAGGTTATGCCTTTCATAGAATCCATAAGATGTGAAGAAGCCCAAAAATGTGGACTGACTTGGTGCAAATTTAGCAAAATTGATCTTCTTGTCAAATGTTATCATTCTTCTGTTTTCGTTATAAAGCACTACAAACTCGACGTAGTTGTCATATAAAGCTTACTTTTCATTTGTCCTTTATTCGAAAAATGGACTTTGAAAAATAAACCTTTATAAGCCAAAAGGGTATAGAACTACTGCTCTGGGCAACGGAAAAGTATTAAAAATAGGATCGTTGTACTTGGCTTACCTTAGGTATCTACGCATTTATGAGAAAGGGTCCAAAACGCTGGTTCAGCCGCAATTCAGACGCAGTGTCGCGAAATACTATTGCTGAGCTATTTTTGCCGAGAAATTTTGAAAATTGCAATAAAATAACGCGTTGTATGGAGAAGGGTTGTACAAATTGCCCGATCGAATCCATTTTTGATATCATTCATATTTCGTCAAAATACCTCCCAAAAAAGCTTTAAAGCAGTCATATATGGACAGACATGAAGCAGGCCAACGGATAGGCACACTTAAAACGATTTCAATTTCGCCGGCATAATAATAAAGGATGGATTTGTTTTATGGATCTTGTGAAAGTTACACGCAATCGCACGAGTTTAATACACCCTGTACCTGCATAAATCCTGTAGAGTATAAATATGTTTCATTATGTAAGAAGGAACGGAAGTGATTTATGGAAAATAGGAGAAAAGTAGAACAAAAATCAGAACAGAAGCCAGAGAAAAACTTGCCTTATTAAAATTAAAAGATAAAAAAAAAAACAAAAATAATTATAACAGTAACTTATTTAATAAATTTTACTTGTTTTTATTAAGGCCTTTCTTCGCAATAGATGTCTTCATTTTTATTTTAAAAGCGTAGAAGTGATATAGTTTGGGTTAGTGAAAACAAGTTAAAAATGCTTTGCCTATGTAAGCTGTATTTGGAACGCAATAAAAAGACCGCTTACACGTACCCTTTTCTCATCTTTTCACATCAGAATATCGACGACATTCCGAACTCAAAAAGTTGACAGCGGACAGATGTATCTAAGCTTCCTGTAAATCATATATCGTTTGTTTATTGTAGACGCGTCGGACTAAGTGACAACAGATAGTTTGTCGTCATCTTTTTGCTTTGATAAATAAAAGAGCAAAAGCAAACAAAAATACAAGAGACTTATCAACTGCAAAGTCACTATGATCTCCAAAGTGCATTCGAACCGAAACTAAGAGAAACCTTTTAGACGGGTTATCGTTCTGATTAATGTTGAAAACCGATTGAAAAAAGTGCCCAAACGGAAAAACGTTTTGATAAATATTAGGACTTAATGCGAAGATTTCTCAACCGGAACACGATGCTGCCATTATTCCATTAAGCCGATATGATAAAAATTAGAAAATTTTGAATAGATATGAAAACCTGACTTGTTTGACGTAACTAAAAAAAATATGAAAAAACATAAACTTGTTTGTAAGCTAATCTTGGGATATAGAGGAAATATTGCTAGCCCCCAGATCGGCTCGGCTTCGTGTACCGACTATAAATTGCCGTAGAAATCAGTCGTTCTTTGAACTTAGTGACGGACAATGATAAGAAAATATTTAAGATCAATTTGTTTCCATAGAAAAAGATGTAAAGTCAAAGTCTAGATTCAACAGAAAGTATATCCGCATTATACGCATTGTTATATAAATTATTAAATATTAGATTATTGAATTATTACATTATAATAAACATGAATAACCGAGAAGGCGACTATCAAGTCTGCGTTCGCGGATTCAAATCTCAATGCGGCGAAGCTCACTTCGATCCTTGCTATAGTGGGTGCTTAGTCGATAAAGGCGAAACAGTTATCGATTGAGCACCCGCTACTCTGCGGCCGCTCCTTTGTCTTGTTCACTTCCCTCACTTCTTTCCGACCCTCAACGTATACACGAACATTCCCTGAATGTTTGGTTCTATAGCAAAAAAAACGTAAAAATTTATATTCAGTCGACCAATCTGCGTACAAGAACTTCCAATATTTGTGCCTTATTTGAAATCGACATATTCAGACGGACATGCTTAAATCGAATGAAAATTTGATTCTGGTCAAGAATGCATATATTTTGCGGGGTCTGTGAAGCTTTTTTCTATTCGTTACAAACTTTTCGATAAAGTGAATATACCGCTTTCGAGATGAGTATAACAAAAAAAAAAGAAAAAAGAAGAAAAACACAAAAGGTAAGCGTAACTTAATTTCATTATCTATGCTGCAAGACAAAAACAAAACTGTGGGATCTTCTTCTGTACTACAACAACTTAATGTAGTTCACTTGACATATATATATATATTTATACACAATACAATAAGCAGAATTTATCGATAAAGCCCAAAATTCATATAATTCTTCTTCTTCCCATGAGTCTGACAAATGTAATAACTTGTTAAATTCAAGACAAATATCTTAGCAATGCAGGAGCACTAATCTATTCATAGAAAACGATAGTGATGTGCTTTTAAAAGCATAGTGACCCCAGGCGTTTATAGTGAAGATACCGATACGTGAAACTATTATTTATTCTCCCATATCGGGCATAGTTCATCGCTTATCAATATTCTTTGTATTTTTGAATTATTTTTTGTTAGAGCTGAATGTAAATTATTTTGCTGTGTGGAATTTTTTTAAGAAAAAAAAAATTTTTTTTTTTTTTTTGAAAGTCGTATATGTTATTAAAAATTGAATAATGTTTCGAGCAATCATAATGTGTAGAACCCTCAAATATTGCAGTGTACAATGGTTGGGAAAATGCCACTTTTCAGCTAGTTCACGATATCCAGAAGAAAAGCAATTACCAGCCCTTGGGGAAATTTGCGGAGAATCTATGCTCAAATTTTGCCCACCAAAATATTGGCCTGCAGTCTCCAATGTGTTTCATGGTAGCGACAAAAGCCACACTGCCGACGATCAATTTCTTGATTGCTTCTTAAACTACGGTATGCCTTACTTAACAAAAGACGCGTCTGAAGATAATTGCCAGCAACCAGAACAACTTATTTGTTGTCCATCCAATATACCTAAGTGGAAAGAGAAAAAGCCTAACAGAATTTCAGACGCTTGTTACCTAAAGACAAACAATAAGTACTTGTGGTGTCGTAAATTCATTAAGCCGCCCGCCGGGAATATGTGCGAAAAAGAGGTTTGCCCCAAACCCAGTTACTCTGAATACTCACGGACTATTCCAAAATCAAAAGAATTTCCGCGCCGCAGATTTCCATATATACCGTCTGAGTGTGATGCATGGAAACATATGGAAATTAAGGATCGCTTCAAACAACTGCCCCAATTCGCATCTTCTCTTTAAATGAAGGAAAGAAAGAATGGAACTTATTCGCCTGCATCGGTTCGTGTACAAATTTTTTTGGTCAAAGTTATTGTAATTAAATTTCTATTATTATTGCGTAATGTTTAACATAACGGTAATGATATCTAAGTGTTTTCCGCACGTACATATCATAACCGATATGTAATCATCATTAAATATATATATAGATTGAAATTTACTTTAGTTACAATAACTTTTCGTACCCCTTTCCCCATTTTCTCGAAAGAATAATAAAGTTAGCGCAAGTATTTTCGTTTCTTTGATACTAGAAGGAGTAAAAATTGACAATTATGATAAAAAAAAATCTTGTATTCTATTCACGACAAACCAAAACAAATAGATCATGAGCGAAAAAACTTCTCCATGTTAAGAAGCGACACTTTTTCTTTTCCTTAACATGGACTAAGCGAGCATTAAACATACAATACATTAATAAATCACAGCAACAGGACACACGGATTCAAAATTTCTTTTTTCAAGTTCCGCTTTTATGTACTGAAAGGTTTAAAAGGTAGTGCAGCGCACTAAAATAATCGAAAGCTAAACCTATTGTCGATCGGAGAGGCCGAACTCTAGGCTATTTTTCTATATAAATTTGCGAATTTACATTTCGGACTTGTGTTTAGGTCAATTAACTTTACATTGCAACATTAAATTGTATATGAAATTTTCGTGAAAATACAAAAGTTAAAAAAGCCACAAAACTTTTTTTTATTTATAGTCGAAATTTAAAGAAAACAAAAGCTTCGTTCGTTGCTTAATTGCAGTTGTTAAGGCTCAGACATCACACCACTTATGGTACAATATGTATTAGGTTAGCCCAAACGTATGTAACACGTAGAAAGGCTTACGATAGAACCATCTTTTAACCTCAGCCTGTCTGTCCGCCTATTGTCTGTCCACGTAAAATTGTGTTAAACCTACGCAATTTTTTAAATATTTTGATAAAATTTGGTACAGCGACGTGTTTTAACTCATGGACGAATCCCATTGAAAATGGCTCGGCCTTTCCTCACACAACGACCTACTCTGAAAAGTCTTTGTATGGTAAAAAGTTGCAGTATTCAAAATTTCTCGGCAAAAGCCGCCGAATGATAGCTTTTCGAAACTTTAAATTTTTATAAAAACTGCCTCTGATATAACCGTTCCCAAGGAAACTGAGTCTTTGTCCGGTAAAAAGGTGTAATTTCCAATATATCTTGATCAAGATTGGATCATAATAGTAAATTGAGAAAGAAATCAAGGTTACAGTATTTGGACCGCTTAAATCTTTTTTTTTTCGGATATCACCGCATATAGGGATTTTTATATGCCAAAAAGCCCGAATTGCTAATGTTTCATGATGAAAATTTGTTCTTGATAATAATTGGACGTAAAAATTAAGTGGATCAAATTTGAACCACATGGATCTACTTCTTGTAAGATTCACTTCATATAAGATTTCTTATGAATGGTAAGCTCTTCGGAAAAAGTGGATAATTTTTAATATTTTACGATGAAATTGGTCCATAGTAGCAATTTAGCAAAAAAAATTAACGGATGTGAATTTAGACCAAGTCTAAGATTAAATCTATTTTTTAGATCCTAACATATATAGAGGGGTTATATATAGGGAAAATCTAATTTCAAATTAAGTTTGCAAAATTTCTACAGCGTTATGTGAAGGTTTGGGCGTCCTATACACGGACTTTCAGGCAAAGAATTCCTTTGCTTGAAAACAATGTCTAACATTTAGTGTATTATTACAAGACGAGTGAATAAACGTACTAGACAAAGTATGTGATGTAGGGTGTCTAAAAGGCATTTTCATATAAAAGACAGATTGCACAATTAACTAGAGAGAACGTGAACGCACGTCAGAAAACGACGGCCACAACTCATTATGGGTGAGTTTTCGGCTATTAATGCCTACCTATCTTGTACACCGCATAGTCGCATCGCCTCATCACCTTCATCACTGATTCTGAACGAGAAAAATGTCTCACTCTCGATTGAGATCGAGCAGCGTTATTAACAGATGAAAACAAGTAAAAGCTTTATAGTCGGGCAAAGTGCGCCATTAATCACCAGTAAAATTGTAGCCCTATAAAAATATAACGCTTTCAGATAGTCTTATATGAAACTTACTTCAACATGGTTCCAGCATAGTGGTTAAGCTTGTCAAAAATTAATTTTTCTTTATTGATCTATTCTTACTCACTTTCGCCACGGATTACAGAACTTGATAGCTAGCCTTCCTTGTGCCATACAAAAGCTTATTTTCCGTAAAAGACGTTTATATAAAACTTGGCCTTAATCGTGAACATAGCTGATCCGAATTTAGTCTATTCAATTTTGTTTTTTTTTTTTTGCTCAAAAGACTTATTGCCCTTAGTCTAGTTTTGTCATAAAGTATCAGGAATTAGACATTATTACCATATAAAATGTAAAATAATCTGAAAAACAGATCTACGCAGTCCAAATCCATCACAGTACATTTATGCATCAAGTTATGAGCTTGTACTAATTTGGATCATAATACAATTGAAACAAGTAAAAACGTTATAGCCGCCGACAGCTTAGCATGAAATACCCTACACTACTTCGCTTAATACAGATATTCATTTAACAACATCTCAAGATAGGACGTTATATGGGAAATAGTCGAACAAGTGGTCATATTCGTGTTCGCTGCTACGAATTCATCAAAGTATTCCAAAATGGCGACCTGTAGGTTGGACACAAGAAAACAAGAAATACAAAGGGACGGACGGACAGACAAGCTTAGATTCAGAAAGTGATGCAGAATCGATGGTTATAATAAAACGTGGATATAAATCAAGTTCTTCTAGGTGCTACATTATAATTGATGTAGAGTGCACTTTTACTGAGAAGCTTTATAAGACGCAGAGTTCGCCGAGAATGAGTCGGATTGGACACAAAAATACAAGGACAAATATTAGACAGATTAATAAAGAAGAGCATTCGTTCCAAGATGCATTCATCTACGTAGTTTCTTACCACAAGTTAATAGTTTTAACTTGCTTCTCGCGTCACATTTTACAACTAACACGAAATGGCTTGAAAATAGAAACTGTACTTAAAAAGTATGATAGGCCAACCTATACTATAATATAGAGTCTAACGGATGATAAATACCTATAGTGATTCGCTAACAAAGGGCATATTTTTGCGAATTAAACTTAAACCCACGTAAAGCACTAAGCCTTTGTTGTCAGTAACAATGAAAGGTAAGTTGACTGTGTACAACAAGTTCTTCAGCCAATTCAGTCGTAGCTACATAATTGGTGATTACATATAAAAGCAGAGTGCAGTTGACCGCAAGAGGAATATAATATTTGTGTATAATTGATTAGAGCATGCCGTCGTTCGCTCAGCGATTATAGATTAAAATTAAAGCCGAATAATGTTTGGCAATTATTTTCTATTTCATTCCCAATTATCATTAGCGCTCATGGCAAGGGGATTCTCAAATCTCAAATTGCAAGGAATGGTAAACCTTTCGCGTTAAAAGGTAGAATTACTCAATGCCGTGAAGTCTTTTTGAAAGACATCTTTCGCTTCGTCGAGTTTTAAATGTTCGCCAAAAGCCAATTGAATAAAGGCCACGTGGAGTCACCACACATCATTGTTTGATTGCAAATCTTCACAACTAGCGATAGCTGACCATGACATTGACAAGTCAAAGGAAACAAAAATAAGAAGGAAATTGCATTCATCCGAATACACGTACTCCACTCCCGGTTCCATACATATTATTTATGGCATATATTTACAGATATTAACAGATTTTCATTCAATTTTACGTAAAGTAGCGCCAATTGCATCGGGATAACTACAAAGCACATTTCCTTAAAAATAAAAATTTTGGAAACTATGGGCAAAGTGTGAGATCAATCGTTTATAGCAAAAGTCATAGTATATATTTATTTTATTTTCAAATATCTACAAATTTGCATCTCCTGTCAAAATTGTTCATATTTCTCGGATCACATTTTTATTGAAGTTAGGTTATAAATTATTTTGCTCTCTTTAAATTTTTACAAGTACAAAAAAAAAAAAAGAAAAGTTTTAAAAAATTTTTAAAAATTTCAAAATTGAAAACGGAAATGTATCGAATGATTCAATTATGCAAGACTACCAAAATTTGCAGTCACCAATGGATAATGGAAAATAAGTTCTCGGCACATTGGCAAAAATATGAAGGTAATCCGGGACCGATTTGCGGAGACGCGAAACGTTCGTACAAAATTTGGTCAAAAACCCGGCCTCTTTGCTCCCTACCTGCCTGGAGCGTTGACAAATGCCTTTCCTCCTATATGCTGTCACGCTGCCATTTTAGTCGTTTGGCAGAGGAAATACGCAAAAGTAAACTTCCGAAGCCCAAGCGACATTTACATGGTGCGCTCAGTATGATGAAGGGAAAACAGATTAAATATAGCAGACACCCGACGCGTTGTTGTCCAAAAACAGCTTTTTATATGTCTTGCCGCAGGTCCACAAAATCATCTGCCATTAAAAGTGCATGTCCCGCCCCGTGTTACTCGGAATACGCACGGTGGACCGGTGACAACAAGAACTGTTCGCAGTGTAACTATGAGCCAATACCAGAGCAATGTGATACGAAGACACACTTGGCAATTAAGGACCGTTTCAAACAGTTGCAATTGTGGTGAATAGGGCGTTTCTGTTGTGGCATCTTCTCATTTGTGTCGTGCGGTCGTGTGAGAGAGAAACTGAAGGCAATTTGTTCATGCATATCTATTGTAATTGCAGTGCATAGCACATCGGCAATGATAATTAATTGTGTCTATCAAATACTTACCGTTGCCGTTATCTAATCACTAGTTTTACATGGATAGAAATGAATAAGAATTTGTAGACAACGTTTCCGAGTTGAAGCTTAATGTAGTGGGCAGACACATTTTATTTTGTAATTAAAAGAGAAAACAAAATTTTGAAAGTATAAAACAAATTTTGCTTGTTTGATTTCTTTAAAATATCGATTGGGGTGGCGGAAACGCATAGATGCACAGAAAATAATTACTTTTGCTTATCTTGAGAAGATTTAGGAAAAATCCAAGTACTATCACAGACCGAGAGGAGAGTCATTGCTTTTAACGCAGACTCCTGCATACGTTTTTTATAAAACCGTATCTAACGGTATATAGATTACTTCTGAATTTACCAGAAAAAGAGAAAGCTGTGATCGATTTTTAAGGCTTATCGTTACGTTCCAATTTAATTGATGTTCAAATGAGTCACTTTTATAATGTCTACTTACTTTTTGCCTCAGGCACATTGTGGTTTTTTTTTTTATATATATTCAGTTTATCACGCAACACGCAGAAGAAGGCTTTCGCGACTTCATAAAGGATGCAAAAGCTTGCTCAGCATCAAATTCTGAATCGATTTAAATATGACCGTCGGTCCATCTATGTAATGCCTGTTGTAAACCGCAAAAAATAGGCCATCGGCTTATAAATGGCCAGACACATCGGAAGTACTTGCACGCAGAATGAAGTTGAAAATGAGTCAATTCGGTCAAAAGACACGCCTGCATTGCCACTTAAATTGAGAACATCTCTATTTTCCAAGGAGGGAAAAAATTGCTCTTTTGCCCATTATTTGTAACTACAGCAGATAATCTCATAAAAATTTAAGCGTATACTCTATGGGCGATGTTGTAGTACTTACATAAAAATCGGAAAAATCAGTCAGGCCTGCCCAATGTCAAACTATACGAAAATTTATTCTTTTGCCAAAGTCTTTATAACGTCCAGGAGCGCACCTCAGTCCAGTACATACATTCTTCACCAATGTTAAATGCACCTAAGCATATCCATCTGCTCACTTCTGCAATACCTGTGATAAACATTCTTCCGTTCATAAAACCGAAGAAATCGCCTACAAATTTGCAAAAAAAATTGAAAATGGTGCAGTGCAAACCGATCAAAAGACACCCCTACAATTCAGCTAAACCATTCTTTCTTTCCGCGTTTTTTGCTTAGTATTCTTCTCATACTTTTCGAAAAGTACCCAGTAACTCAGGTCAAGAACGGGAGTTTAAAGTCGCAGAAAAATCGACAAGCAGTTCGCCCACAATATCAGAAAGGCTTATTTAAATGACATAAAGTGTCTCAGTAGAGTTGGTGTTCAGTTCTTATACTATGGGATACTGCTTTAAATCATATATTGATACGATATATATCGAGATATTGAATACATTACATATATGATTTATTTTCCCATATCTAATAAACTTCATTGCACATATCTATCAGATATTTCGACATTTTTAGTTTATTTTTTTCTCAAAAGGTGAGCTGCAAGCTTTTTCGGTCTCAAAATTTTTCTATAAAAAGAAAAAAAGAAAAACTCTTTAAAAATTTCATGTATCAATAGAGATTTGAATTGAAAAAAAAAATATGCTTCGTTCAATCGGACTCTACAAATGTGAAAAATTTTCCAAAGCTCGCTGGTTAAGGAAGTGTGATATATCAAATTCCTCAAAAAATGAGATACCAGCATCTCCGCCACCAGTCTGTGGACGATCACAAGAAGATGGAGTTGACGTATGTAGGCCTAAAGGTTACGCATTCAGTGAGACCTGCCCTGTTTATCATGTTGACGAGTGCCATCCAAAAAGTATTCCGGTTGCTGAGCATCTCAGCTGCTGCTGTGATAATGCCTTAGTCGAAGAACCTTGCACTCCTTTGCGAAGGCCTCCGCCTCCGAAAAAAGAGAAAGTTGCGCACAAATCAATGTGGGAAACAATACCAGGTTATAACCCTTGTCCTCTACCGCCTCGACTGGACGAGATCCATTATCAACCCTCGGATCTCGAGAAACGGACTTATTACCGCACGTGGGTCGAGTGTGATCGCTTGGTTAGAAAACGGAAATTTTGTTGCTTCGATGATGTGGGCGTTCCGCCGCATTGCCTAGAGAAGAAACGACCTCCAGTGGAAAGTGCCTGCGAAGAAGATCCAGAAAAATTAAAAGTTGATTTAACATTGCTCAAAGATTGCATGGAAGCCACAAAAAATAGACCAAGACCAAAAAAGTCAAGATGCATTAAAATCGTTATGCCATTTTGTGGTAAAGTGGCTAAAAATACCAAATGCGCGGCACGCGAACACAAGGAATGTACGAAAGAGTGTTGCCCCTATCCAAGCTTTTCCGAATGCCAACGACAACCTGGTCGTCCAGCCCCCCCGGTTGAGTGTCGTTGTCAGGATCCTGTAGCATCGTGTGAAGTTATGAAATTCCTCTCCTATAAGAAACAATTCCAAATTCCGCCCCCATTGCCAGCTTGGCCCCCAAGACCTAAATAATTTTTATGTACCCAATGAAGATTAACGCACATGCGCGACCTAAACGGGATTTGCAGCGTGCGCGATCATCTTCACTGCCTATATAGAAATAAGTATTCTGCGAAATTTTGAAAAATGTCTCTATATAGTTGAAAATTGAAAGTGGAATAATAAAGATATGTACGCGTAGCTGCATATTTGAAGTTTTATTAGTTTTATTTACTTACGAAGTCACGTTACTATGGACACTCACAAGTGGTTACCGATCAAGACTTTCAATTAATTCTGTCTTCTTTTTTTTTTATTTATCTATTTATTTATTCGTCCTGTAAGCATGAAAACAATGAATATTTCGAAACTCGCAAATATTTCACTGTGTTGAAATTTTAGGACGAATCTTTTTCTTGACAATCGCTAAAAAAGCTTAGAAAAGCTTAGAATTCGCTAAGCAATTAATGCGTTAATTCTAAACTGAACATGGGCGGGTGGCAAGTCGAAGCGGATTTATTCCTTCCTAGCAATCCAATCGAAGTGATGGGTCTCAAGCAAAAGAGCTTGCAGAGTACAATGCGACAAGCCACAGACGATAATTCTAAATTAAATGCGGGCAGACGCGACAAAGGGCCTAATTATTTTTTCTTAGCAACCCAATCGTTGTGATAAGTATCAAACAAAAGAACTAGTAGTCCGATCGATACGGATGACAGAACTTAGTGAGCAGAAGGCGAATTTTAATACACTATTTATTCTTGATACTACTCGTGATATGGGATATATTAAGTTTGTGCGGATGTACGTGACACCCAGAAGGAATTAAAACAGACCCAACCTTTACTATATCGATCGAATCAGTTTGTCTGTCCGTCTGTCCATGTGTTTATGTGTTCAACTTACAAGTGACAATTTTCAAAATATTTTGGTGAAATTTGGCACGGCGGCGTATTTTGACTCAAGAATGAACGCTATGGTTCGGAAAAGTTATTATATGAAATTGCAATTTTCAAAAGCGTTCGTTAAAATTCGCTGAGTAATAGCACTTGGAAATTCTAAATTGGTATGAAAAATTTGGACCAGTTGGCCAGTTTTTTACGATGGAAACTGGAAATTAATAAAATTTTTAGGAAATAAATTAAGTTTGCCATCCTCCGATGTGCGGATTTTCATGAAGAGCATGCCTTTGCATGAAAACAAATTTTGTCATCAGCCTTTCAAATCAAGCTAAAGCAACTGATTAACTAGGCATAAAAAGTTCGCAAAAGAATTTCACCTTAATATGTTCAGATTCGATTATTTGTCTTTCAGAGATAAGAACAAGTAAAAAAGCTATGATGAGTCAGGGCCTACCATGAAATACCCTCCAACCACCCTAAAGTTATTCATATAACGACTTTTTAAAATAAGGCATTTTATAGGCAGTGTTTGAAAATGTGCTCCGATCTGTCCAACTTTCGATAGCGTTCGTTCTTAGGCCAAAACATTTCATGAAAACGCTTATGTGTAATACAAGGTAAATCTATCTTAAGTCCTTTCGTGTGCTGCATACATTCGCATTAACTTAATATACCCTTATAACACAAGTGCTGTAAGGGGGATAGAATATACAATATGTAAGATGTATAATACATTTGCAACCGAAGCTAGAACCGTTCCTCAAGTTGTGAATCGTGCTCGCCAGACTAAGTTCAAGGCAACTACCATCGCAGATGATAAAAAGTATTCGGATCAAAACCATTGGTTCGCTCTTGGGCCAAAAAACCTCAACATAACAAATCACATCAAAGTGTCTCCAAAGCTTCAAAAAATGATTCTGAATCGATTGGTACAATAAAATATGGACCCGTATTAATCCCTACCGGGTGTCATGAATATCTGTGTAAACTTAATTACCTCACAAACAGGATGGGATATAATAAGGCTTTAGAGTGGCCCTAACCGAATGATTATCAATTTGGGCCAAAAAGGTCAACATAACAAGTTCCATCGAAATATCTTAAAAAATGCGACCTGTAGTCTTAAAGAGAAGGAAAAGAGATGGACCGACAGGCAGACAAGCTTAGATTTGTTCAGCGATCGGTGCAATAAAAGGTGTATTTATCTCAAGTCGCCCTGGGTGCTGCGTACATTCGCATAAACTTAGTATGCCCTTGTTCCACAAATAGTGTAGGACCTAAACAGGTTTCAGGTTCTATTATTATAACTCATTGATTTTTTTTACTACTTTGCCATATTATTTACTGTGCGCTCATTTAGATATCCTAGTAAGCGTTTGTTCACACTTTGTCAGAGAAATTTTTTCAAATATTCTTCATTCGGCTTTTTTCATTTAATCTGTTCAAATCTTCCTTATACTCCCTTTCTGCCTCAAAATATCAAATTATATTTCTATATTTAGGGAAAACTACAAAATTTTATATGTTATATCATGTTTAAAGTTTTCAAGGTGACTAACGCTGTTAAGAACTGTTCCAGATTATGGATGAAAAGACGCTATTCTTCTGGGTATGTTGTTAATAACGAAGGTCCCGCACCCACTTGTGGCAGCCTTCATAAAAATAAAAAACCTTGTTCGGCAAAACCGTGCGCAATTCCTTGTCATGCTTCCGGTGTTTGTCCAGCTCTTGCTGACACAAAATGTGATGAGAAACCGGAGAGTTGTCTTACAAAAGATGCTTGTGAAGGAGCAATTCATCAACATAATCTGGAACACGATCTTGAATATCCACCTCCTCTTAAATCAATGTGGGGAGATTACAAACCTATCGGGTGTGTCCTGCCAATACGTCATGACATGGAATATTACCATAGCAGCGATAAACTGAAACGTAAATATCAACAAACTTGGGATGAATGCGGCTCGATCAAAAGAAAAAGGAGACTTTGTTGCTTCGACGACTTGCCAGAAGCATCGCCCGCCTGTACAGAAAGAAGAAAACTTGCAGTACAGAGTGCAATCCCCGAGGATGATGGAAAACTGAAGGTCGACTTCGAGTTACTCAAGAAATGCATGAAGAAATCTATTAAGGAAATACCAAAGGAGATTCCTAAATGTCTTAAAATTCGTCTGGCATGTTGCCAACCAGTTGCAAAAAATTTAAAATGTGTAGGCAAGCCTAAGTCCAAATGCAAGAAGATCTGTACTCCATATCCGAGCTACTCAGAATGTCAACGTCCACCTACCCGAAAACCGTATCCTGTCGAATGTAAATGCTGGCAACTGGACGCAGGCTGCGTAATTGTGGAATTCTTGAAAAGAAAAGTTAAATTTAATCTACCACCACCCTTGCCGGCCTGGCCACCAAGGCCCAAATAATCTGCTTAATTTAAAAGCGGTTAACAACAATTATAAAGAAGAGATGGTGGTGGTAAAAAAGTTTCTACATTCTTGCAAACTTTCTATGTCTTTTCTTAATAATTGGGCGGTATTTTATTGATATAAATCTTAATAAAGAGATTTATATGTTGGGAAAAAAAAAATGGATAAGTGCTTTAATAATTTGTACAAACCTCTTATATATTTGTTGCTCAAAGCATTGACCTATAAAGAGACTCATTACATTACTTCGCATTAACTTGCCATGGGGGGCAGTGGGGGCATATGGATAGTGGTCACTAGAGAACAATAAGTAAAGGTATAAGTGTCGATTTGTAATTTCATAGATTGAGTGAGCTGAGTGAATGCCTGTTTGAAAGCGAGAAAGAAAATATGAACCATCTCTAGCTTTTCGTAAATGAACTTTAGAAAAATTACTCCTTACTCTTCTCAAGAAGCAAAGTCGTACAAAACATTTTATTTGTTCCATTAAAGCCGGCTACCCCCAATCAATACAATTTGGGAAAATGGAAGAGATATACATACATTCCTCCTCTCAGCCGATAGATATCAAAATCATGCAATATCAGGTTCTCAGAATCAAAGTAAACTTTGAATCATTGCTTTGCTCTTGTTGAATAAGATTGTGACAGAATATATGCACATACATTTCTACATATAGACACATATATATCGATACTCTTATTAGGTGTAAAAATAAGTTTGTCCCACTGAAAGTGGTTACTTCGTAAAACCCATCCGACCCCTTTTTATATTGTTATTAATTTAGCCAAAGAAATAAATTCTCAGACTAATCTTAAACCACTAGCATCCAAAACTGGCTATAGGCTTTATTAAAAACTTTACCGTACTTGAGATTCGAAAACCACGATCATAGTTGTTAGTCGATATTTTGTCCGATTCACTTAAATAAGTGAGACCAGAAAGAAAAAAGCGCGGGACGTAAGAGATTCGGCTCTAAGCGAATATAACTTTCTTATTTATTATTGCGTGTACCACCTAAGGATAGAAAACAAAAATATATACACATACCATACATATGAATAATGTGGCAAATGCAATTCCACTGCTTCATCTAAAGGTCTATATTATTCATAAGTAAATCTTTTGTGTAAAATCTAGTACATAAGACACTTCTCAATGATCTGCTCTTGCGTGCAATTGGTAGATATGCGCTCCAACGCGCTACTTAATCATTTAGGCTTTACTGGAGCTCTTCCTGATTGAATCGCATTGTTTTTCTGAAACCGTAATGTAATTATTTCTCTGCCTCGTTTGCTTTCTTATGCAAATTGACAATAATTCTACTTTTTTTTTGTATGTAGGGAAAAGAAGTCCATCCATCCACTATAGCTCTTAACAAAAATGGCAATTAATTGATCGTGAGACAGTCAAAGGTGAAGTCTATCTCAAATATTATTTTTAAGTCCAATTTTCTTGCTTTGAAGAACTCTTCTGCTATTTGAATTCTTCTGATTTCCATTCAAACTCAAATATTTTTCAAATTCTTTCTTTTTTAGTTTGAACTTTATTTAAAATTGCAAGCAAGTTTGAATTTTTTTTTTTTTATAATTCTCTTAACAAGTATGTATGTTTTATGTCAGGGTGAGATTATGTACGTATATTCCACCCCACGATCATTCGTATAGCGACTTTTCAAAATAAGGCATTTTATAGGAAGAGGTCGAAAAGTTCTTGCATCCATACAATATTCAATGGCGTTCATCTTTTAGCCGAAACATTTCGTTACATCTAATCCTACGGAATCCTTCAAAATATTTTAATACCCCATCGCCTCTTTAAAAAATTGAAGCGCGTTTTCTCCGCTCACTACCTATGCAAATATTCCGTTATGTTTACGATCTAATATCCACTTACAACTTGTAATAACATTTTCTGTCGTAAATTTTTCGATCATATATGCTCGTATTTTTAAATATTTCAAAATACTTGAAATATACACATTTACAGTTTGATATTCAGGAATATGTGAGATTCTTTCGTCAAATAATATTTATTTAAAAAAAAAAAAAAAATTCAAAATTTAAAACCAAATTCAAAATTTAAATTTGCTAAAGCAAAATGCACGTTTTATGCAAATTGTTAAAAACATTATTGCCCACTGCTAGGCAGTGGTCGCTGAAATGGAATTTTTCCTGGAATGGAAAGCATACTATGATTGAGGGTTCTTGGAAGCCACCGCCTTTATGCGAAGGCAGAAAAATTGAAATGCCACCAAGTGGATGTTTACCGTGTTCACCCACTTGCGCTGGCCCAGGTGCTTGCCCAGTTCATAGAGGTAATGAATGCAAACCGACTTCTATTGAAGTTAAACAAAAACTAAGATGTTGCGTCGATGAAGGCTTGGACCGTGAAGGTCCCTGTAAAGTGAGAAAGGCGAAAAAGAGAAAAATTGAAAAAAAACCGTTCAAGTCAATGTGGGCAACATTGCCTGGTTATAAGCCTAGTTGTGAGATAACTCCACGTACGGACGAGACTCTTTATCATGCTTCCGATAAGAATAAACGGAAATACCAGCAAACATGGCTGCCATGTCCAATCAAAAAGAGAAAACAAAAACTTTGCTGTTTCGAATGTGACGAGGAGTTACCGAAATCAACAAAAAAGGCTCCAGTAAGTAGCGCTTGCGAACAAAGTGCAGAAAAATTAAAAATCGACTATACCCTACTGCAGCAGTGCATGAAAAAATCAATGAGTGACCTGAAACAAGAGAAAATGAAACCATGCCGCCCCAAAATTAAAATGCCATGCTGTCCACCAGCCCGAAAAAATAATAAATGCCAAGTATTTCGTGCACCTTCGGGCTGCAAGAAAGAATGCACTCCCTATCCGTCCTATTCAGAATGCATAAAACCCCCCCCAAGGAAGTTACATCCAATTGAATGCCGCTGTCTCGAAACGCCAATGGTGTGCGAATCGTATGAATTTTTGAAAATTAAAGAAAAATTCAATCTGCCACCACCAGTGCCAGCTTGGCCACCGGCAAGACCTAAATAACTATTAGAATTTGATCATCTTCATCATTATCATTGTCGTCATGATCATCCTAATCATCTTCATATGCATTTTGTTTTTCAAATAATGTAAAACATTTTTACTAACTTTTTCTTTCTATGAAATTGTTGCTTAACGTTTTAAAAAATAAAAATAAAAAAAAATGATAAAAATATGAAAAATTTTTTTCCCGATTTATTTAATAAGTAACTTAGGCGACCAATATAGTTGTTAGTTAGCTTAGAAGGAAACTTCATTCATTTTCAATTCCCTACCACGTCTTTATAGGCTTCTATATGCCGCTGTAGTCAGCCTTTGTCGGGATTTAGTGCACGCTGTCTGGAAGATGAGCAAATGTTGGAAGCTATTCGCAAAACAAATCCTAATTCTGATTATATGTATGTTGTGGATACAAGACCTCGGGTAAGTGAAAATGCTTTCCTTTATCGTCACGCATTGCACTTCAATTTGGTTGTTTTCTTGGCAGATAAATGCTTTAGCGAATCGTGCTACTGGAAAAGGTTATGAAAACGAAGCATTCTATGAGAATATTAAATTCCATTTTCTCGGCATTGAGAATATTCATGTGCAACGTACAAGCTTGCAAAAGCTTGTCGAGGCTTGTGAACAGAAGACACCGACAATGAGCGGCTTCCTAAATGCTCTAGAATCGTCTGGTTGGCTTAAGCATATACGCTCTATTTTGGATACTTCCAGGTAAAAAGATACCAAGCAAGAATAAAATAATTATCTTTTGTAATCCTTTCAATATTCCCGTTGTTGTTGTTGCAGTTTTATATCAAATGTGGTGGACAAAGGAGTTTCAGTGGTAGTGCATTGCTCGGACGGTTGGGATCGTACCGCTCAAGTTTGTTCATTGGCTGCTCTAATGTTGGATCCCTTTTATAGAACTATAAAAGGCTTTCAGGTGAATTCATATATTCTATGACAACAACAAGAACAATAACACTTACCTTACATTTTATGTTAACTTTATGTAGTCTTTGATCGAGAAAGATTGGTTATCTTTTGGTCATAAATTCAGTGATCGTTGCGGCCATATACAAACTGATAATCGAGAAGTCTCACCAATTTTTACACAATTTTTAGACTGCACTTGGCAGCTGATGTCGCAACGTAACGATGCTTTCGAATTTAACGAACGTTTTCTACTAATTTTACACGATCATGTGCATTCGTGTCAATTTGGTACATTCGTTGGCAATTGTGAAAAGGATCGCTTGGATTTAAAATTAACGGAACGTACATTTTCCTTATGGGGTTATATGACCAATCATTTAAATGAATACATTAATCCTTTGTACAAACCGAATGTAGATGAAACCATCAAAGCTAACCTGGCGCCACAATGTATAAAGTAAGCTTGGAATCGAATAATGGCAAATTATTTTACAAAAAAATGTATATGATCTCCGTAGATTTTGGCGTGGTATGTATAGTCGTTTCGAAAGTGGTGTACATCCGCGTGAACCTTTAGGAGATTTACTATTGGCCAGCAAAGATCATTGCAATTCTCTGGAGGACCATGTGCAGCATTTAACAAAGGTCTGCCTGCAATCATTTGTTTTCTCTTTGCTTCATAAGATAAACTCTTAATATATCACTTAACAGCGGATTGCTAGTTTTAAAAATTACTTATCAAAATCAGCTAAAAAGTTACAAGATGTCACTGTTACAAAAACTAATTCCAAAGAAACTCCTACAACCGAAATTAATGATAACAAGTAAGCGTTTATTGTATTGAAAGTTGCCATCAGTTATGATTTGTTTTTGTGTTATTGTCCTTTTCTTATATAGATATAACTATGATAAAAAGCTAAGTGAACTTTCCTCAGCTGACGATGATCATCCTTTAAAACCTAGTGGAATATCTTTTGCTAATTTATCCGTAAGTCCTCAAGCAAATTTTTTTTTTTTATTAAATCTCTAACATTTGTCTTCAGCAGCTTTCCGAAGATGCTGATCCTAATGGTTTGGCGGAAGAAATAGATTCGGTTGCCGTTGATTGGAAACCAATGCGTAAAGTTACTGTCTGCTCTTGCTCAACACCGTTTGATCAGTTTAGTAAAAAGGTAAAAGATAAAGGTTTAAATTAAATAAAGTAAAGCGAGTCGAGAGAGAAATAATTAATTAAAATATGAAACGGGTAAGACCAACTTTATCCATCCTCCTATATAGGACTGTTGAGTGATGTGATTTTTTTTCTAGTCATTTCAAAGCGTCCATTAGATAGTAAGACAGACCCCAACTTTCATAAAACCATAGACCTCTGGTCATAAATTGTTTGGCTTCATATTAATCGGCGATTATTCCTTAGATTGTTTTAACTTTTGAACATTTGTCACAATATACGATAATTCTTAAACTTTCCCTATGGAATGTAGTGGAAAATGAAAACAGAGTCTCTATTTCCGAGACTATACAACCAAGGCATAAACGATAATTGCATTGCAAAAGTTTGCAATAGCATAAGTGCTGATAAGGCACAAAAATAGTTTCCATTTCATTCTTATCTCGGTGCAATGATTTTGCACGCATGCATGAGTTCAAGCAAAATTAACCAAAGCAGTTTGGTTTTTGAGGTCGACCTTAACCTATAAGTTCAATAAATATCTCTCATGTTTCATACATATTCGCCATATGGATGTGAACTCAATAATTTATGAATATACAGTCATGGGAATAATGAGTGCCGCATTTACGCACAGTGGATTAAAAGGACGCTACCACAGCCGATCGCTGCAATGGCAAATCGTATGAATTGGAACTGGAATTGCTTTCCCAAATCTAGCCTGCAATGACAGTTCTATTTTTGAAATATTGGAAAAACGTTGGACTGAATGTATTTCCATTGAAGGAGATTATATGCAGAAAATATATTCCCTTTTTTGCCTAACTCCGGCAAAATATTGCCCGATGCATTAACACTGTTTCGACCGTATTTTTTATTTAATTAATTGTTTACCAAGGCGAGTGATAGCTTTGATTAAAAAATCTTATTTATCTGCGAAGGACTATACAGTCCAAATTCGCATGATTAAATCGCAAATAAAATGCGCAAGGCTTGCTTGTCATTTTTAAAATTCTCAATTACACGATAATTGATACAGAAGACTAAAGCACTTATCTCACCTACCAATATATAAAATAAAAAAAATAAAAAAAAAATATATAGTGGATGTTTTAGATTCAGCTGAAAGGTGTTCAACTTTAAAATGCTTTTATCAAAATAGTAAATGGAATATAATTTTCTTTATTTTGCCTTAGACTCATTGCTGGAAATGTGGCGATGTCTTCTGCGAGCGTTGTATTGATAAAAACATACCCTTACCTGGACAAGACAGCGGACGACCGGTACCTGTATGTCGTACATGTTTTCGTTTGGTACAAAAAATTAGTCCGTAAATGCATAATGTAATGTCAACGCCTGCAAAAAATTGAATTCCTGTATCGCTTGTATACTAAAAAACTTTGCGCTGCTGTGTTAAATATATGGAATATTAAATTTACAATACATTCATTCCCATGTGCATGTATAAATGTATTGATTGCATCGAATTCTATGAAAACAGTTTAAATAATTCTTGTTAATTTGTTTATTAAAAATATTTAAAAAGCAGAAAAACATTTAAGCAAAAAAATTGAAATTCAATAGCTTAGCTGTGTGTGTTAAAGTGATCGTTTTCTTCTTTTTATTTTAATTAATTTTATTGATTTTTTTTTCTTTGTTTGTATTTAAATAGTTTTAAAAATAGCTGTTAGAGCACAATCCTTAACAATTTTTTTAAAAAATACAAATTATTGTAAAAACCTATACTTGATCAGTATGCATATATATATATATACAGTGAAAATATATATCATCAGTACATCAAGTTTGTCTCTCTTAAAGCAAAACACTGGCAAGAATTTTAATTTATTCATTAACCACATTATCAAACAAACTTTTATCAAAGCATATATATACTTGAGGGAATAAGAAAGCATAACTTAATGTATCTAGAATTTAAGAATAAATAAATAAAATATACGTACATGTTTAATCGTAGCCAAGAAAAATTCATTATTCTATTTATTTATATAAATAAATCTATAGGAGGTTAACATTTTTATACAAAACGATAGATGAACACAATTCTGGTTTTTAATTCAACTTTTGGAGCAGAATAGTTGGAGAAATACAGGCATACACATTATAAAATAAATAAAAACACTATCGCGGGAAACGGCTCGTCCTTAAATACCATTTCATAGTTATTCATGTAACGATGAGGCTTGATATCCGATCCGAACTATTTTCTTTTTTTAACAGTGCTCGCCTTCCGTCTAAAAGACGTTGGTGAAGCAAATTTAATCGAAATATCTTAAAAATTGCAATCTGGCGGCTGTACCCAAGAGTAGAAGATGGACCAATTCAGAAAGTGTATAACAATAGTTGAGTCCTTCTGGTTATTGCAAAAATCCGCATAAGCTTAATACACTCTTGTGCCAAAAGTGAGTAGAGTGCAGCAAATAAGATAAAAACGGAGGTTACAATTGATAATTGTCCGTCCGGTGCGAGGAACTGGTACTAATATGCCCTATATTGGTCATCTATTGTTATTGCTAAATACAACTGGTGGACTCACGTTTTATATGTGTATTAATAGATTCTGTCCAGTGCAGTATTCAACATTGAAAATCATCTTTTTCGTCAGATCGCTGCTAGCAAGAAGTAATAGAATTGAAGGTCTTGCATTCGTCGCCAAGACTGGGAACCTTTTGCAGCATGTGTTATTATTAGCAGACAGCATGATTTCAATGGTCTACTCAAATCACTTATATTATCAAATTCGTCGCTTTTCAGAAATGTTTTAATGGGAGCATAACTTAAAAATAAAAGCACTTTTCCCCATTATTTTCATTTATCGCAGATAGCAGACTTTTTGCGCTAAAAATATTTCATATTTAATTTCTTATACTAATATAACGTAAATAAGTTATTATTAAAATATTCAATTTTATTTTATGCAAACAGAGGACTGCATCTCCTTTCTTTCACAAGATTCTATACAATAACATTAAGTAGCGTACATTAACCAATCGGGTTTAATACGTAAAATAACTGGTACACTGGTGCATGGTAAAACTGATACTTCGGTTACTACCGCAGTGACCAATTCGGGCGGTGTTATATCATAATTTAAATTAAGAGGTGATATATTTTTCATTTGCCATTTAGTTAGACAACACTTATCGTCGACTACTATGTCATCAGGATTTCCTAGCTCATTATAGACGATAGCATCGGTTTGAAAACGTTCACTGAATTTGTGAGTTTCACAACACACCAACACCGGTACATTAAAAGATCTCGCTACCAAAGCGACTTGAGAAGTACCAGTACGAGCCATAACATAGCCATTAGCTAACAAAGCATGCGCACCTAATAAAACTTTGGTAACCTCTGGCATCACAAAGCTAACGGCATTAATGAGAACATAAGTGCATGGTATGTTCTTGGCTGTAAGACGTCTTAAAAGTTCCTGACCTTCACAAAAAGGACGCGAGTCCACGATAATGACACGAAAATCTATCTTCCTAGCTTGAGCTTCTTCGCATATGTAGTTAATTAAGGAGGAGCTATTAAAAATAAAAAAAGAGAGAAATTTGAAAGTAAAATGAAAGGCAAATGATTTTAAAAACTTACCACCCAAAGGTGAGTATAACATCACCGTTATTAATTTTCTTTTGCATCATTGAATTAATAGCTTGAGCAGCTTTGTAAATCTGATTTTCGATATATATATCGATAAAATTGACCAGTTTACCTTTGAGCTGTAAAAATGAAGCTTTATATTCAAAATAAGTTATCTTTGAATGCTCCTTTTATACCTCGGATTCTGGTTGGTCGGTGGGTAATTGCAATAAAATCTGTTTAATGTTTTTGTAAGCATTTGCCACTGAAACGGCCAACGGACGACATTGTTGCAAATGATTAACACAATTTTTCATAAATGCCTCTAAGCTGCGGTTGAACTCCTTCTTCGGAGGTGTCTCGAAATCTTGTACGACCTAATTTGCAAACTGTTATTCAGGTATGCTTCAGAATGTCACCAACTTACCATTTTCATGGCATTCATGAAAGCTAAACATCGAGCATTTGAACCGACTATTATACGCTTAGCGTATTGTTCACCCAGACGCGCAATACTGGGGTGAATTAGTGGGTTATTTATGAATAAATTTACATTGGTGTTAGGTCGTTCCAAATGCCTGAATAATCTTACAACGCCGTCATTGAAAGGGGCAACATTTACAGATGACGTGGCTGAAGTGGTTGGAGTGGACACTTTTGTTTTTTGCTCTTGGACAACAGTTTTAACTGATGTCTTTATTGCAGTCTTTGTTGATTTGCTCTGCACATTCTTACTCTCTTTTTGATTCTGAGCTTGAGATTTCGCTGCCCTCTGAGCCTCTTGCACCGCTCTTCTCTCAGCCTTTGTTAACGAAGTTCTTTTCTGGAATACAACATATTTATGACATTATAAGGAAGGAATCATGCATACCCTCTACCCTAAGCAAAGGTCTTTTTAATTCCTGATTGCGATTATTTTCGCGAATGCTTGAATTCGTTTGCCAAGTATTTTATTTTTCTTTCTTTTTTTTCGCATTGTGAGGATTTACTTTTTTCTATTTTCAGCCTCTTTGAAGGCGACTGAAAAATGAATGAAAGCCAGATGTTTAAAACTGATTTCAGTTTTTACTTAATTCTTTCGGTCATGAGGTTTCAAGTCGCACAGAGGTGTGGACAGATGGGCAGATCATTTATAACGAAGGGTTTGACTTCGTATTTCTGAACTTTAAGAAAATTAATAGATGGGTATGCCAAACGAAACGGATACATGACATATATGTGTACAAGAGAAATAAAGGAAACATTTAACTTTCTCACCTTTTCCTCTAATAAAGTTGCCTTGATTGCCTTATTGCCGTGTAATTTGTCTCCTGCCAAATCTTCAACAACCGCATCGGCAACAGGTTTGGTTAGCTCATCTGTTCGGTTAAACTTTTCTTTACCTTCGTTCTTGGCATTAATCCGCTCTACACTTTTTCCCATATTGTTTTCTTTACCTGAAACATCGTTTGAAATCGCCAGTGAATCGACCTCCTTAGGAGCAACATGCTCTTTGGATTCCTGAAGTTTTCCCACATTGGACTTTACTTTTTTCGCTTGTTTGGCCAATTTTTTGGCTTCGCGTTCAGCTTTAATTTCTTCACGAGTTTTCTCTACTCCTTTCGGCACGTCGTCGATATTCATCGTTTGAATAACAACCGATTGTTCACTGGTGTTAACACTCTCAGTTTTATTATGCTTAAGGGCCTCAACTTTAACAATGGATGTAGTCTCCAGTTTAACTTCCACTTTAATTTCTGTATTAATTTCTGTAGTTGTATAACTTTTTTTCATGTTTACTAAGCCAGCCAAACGATTTTTCGCTTTGATATGCTTCTGTGCACCGGACGTTAAAGATTCCTAAAAATTGAATTTTATTTGAAATTGAAAAAACCATCAAGCAAATTTTTGCTTATATTTCTCTATGATTAAACGTTACAAATAATACCTTATATTCCAAGCCGTTTAACATTTTTGCAAGCTTGTTAACAAAGTAATAGTCAGTTTTTACTCAACACTCTTTCTGCTTTCATACATGTGCAAACACTTACCTGCTAATTTTTAATTTATTATTGAAATTTTCTCAAAAGAAATAATCTACGGGATTAATATGTGCCTACGAAGACAACTTGATTTGAAGAAGCATACTGCACGAACAACTGATATGACAGGATTGTTTTGGAAGTTTTTATTTGGATTACGTAAGAGCTGCCAATGTTCGTTTCTAAGTAATTTTTATATTAATAAAGGTGGCAATCTTTATCTGTGTCTAAAGCAAGGCAACTCTAATCGCTGAACTGCTTTATTTTTTCGTTCATTGAAAAGAAAATTATTTGTAGATTGATTAAACAAGAAGGCAAGATGTCAGCCTTAATTTCCCAAGTAATTCGTCGTCAAATTGCTCTAAGTGCTCCTAAATTGTCGGGCACAGCCGCCACTGCCGGCGAGCATTCAGGTATGCTCCAAAATAGTTCTTATCTGAGAATGTGATTATATAACGAAAATTTATTTCATGCTTATTGTTTGTTTTTAGGTGGCCATAAAGTATGGAAGCGTTTGTCCTTCTTTGTAGCCTTTCCTGCCATTGGATTGTGCATGTTAAATGCGTACTTGGCGCATCAAGAGCACGCGCATCATGCTCGTCCCCCATTCGTGAAATATGATTATTTGGCTAGACGTGAGAAAAGATTCCCCTGGGGCGATGGTACGAAATCATTGTTCCATAATCCACATACCAATGCCTTGCCTGATGGCTATGAGACTTAAATACGTTGATTGGCCGGGTTTTATTGAACACGAAGTAGGATACAATCACAGTCATTCAGTTGTAGTATAAAAAATGGGCTAAAATAAAATGCAACAAAATGAACCTGATAAGTCTAGTTAACTTTGAGAGCGACAATTATATTGACCCTTTTTCAATCGCGTTATTTATTTACACAATAGGTTTTTAACAAAAATAATATTTCAATGGTTTTTTAAATAGAAATTGTTGCCGCAGTTGAATAAATAGTTTATTGGCTTCGAATATATTAAAAATATTTAAGAAAAGGATAATTAAAATACAATTCTCTTGAATCAGTCTCGCTGACTTTCGAACTTAGCTGGACGAGGTAAGGAAATTGAGAGGTTGTGCTTGTTTATGTGCCTTTATTTGCAATGGGTTGTAGTTTTTAATATACGGTTCAATGGAATTTTTATGCCCTATGGCAAAAATAAGAATTGTGTTAGATAACGTGGCGTAGAGTATTTAATAGCCAGCCGAGCCCGACAATAATATTTTCAATTGTTTTTGTTAAAAATGCCTTTAATTGAAATAAAAGATGCAAGAAAAATTTTGTCCTACACAGAAGATTTTGATGGTGGTAGATATACGAGATTCGATCCAGGCCGAATATAAATTTCTTAATTGCTTTATATGCCATATTATTTATAATGCATATTATGGATCAAAAAGAAAGTATTTGCATAAATGTCTTTTCATTTTTCCAACCAGCCCAAGTCTCGAAAGAGTTTTGCAGTTGCAGTCAAAATTTGCTTTCTTCTTATACGCATTCAATTCAAATTTGTTTTACTTCTATCCGTAGAAAATAGTTTTAAAAAATTAGTGTGAATTCGTGTAGAATAGATTTATATCTTGGAGGGATCGCTTTAAGCAAGTTACGTAAAAAAGCAATTCTTATATATAGGCGTTGGGAGGAAGGCGTCGCCAACCAAGGTACAAATCTTTAAAGATGTCTTAACCGTTTGTTAGCTTTTGACGGAATCAAAAAATGTTGTGAAGCAATTAATTAAAGACCACTTTTTGACGGCAAAAGACCCTCCGTATGCAACACATATTTGTTCCCTTAAAAGCTTTTCCTTGGAGATGCTTATGAGATTCAAACAAAGATACCACTGAGGCTGTGCTTTCTATGCAAGTGCATAAAGTAACTTAGAAGACGACTTAGAATTATGAACTCTCGATAACCAAAAATCCGAGTACGAAAGGTATCTTCCCGGTATAGTGGTTAAAATAACACATATGGGCGAAGAACATTTTAACAAACTTGTATGACTCTTTTTCAAAAGCACATTGGCGTAATTTGTTCCTACAGTTCCTTTAAACATGACGATTTTTAATCGATACCGTACACACTGCCAGTAAATGGCAATCAGCCGACGAATTAGATTCTGATGATTTATTTATTCATTAATCGCAGAAATAGCGTTTATGAGGATTAAGGATCACAACAAAAATAAGAAAAAAACAGATATATATAAATATATGTAGTGATGTTAAAGAGGGTGGTATGTTCTGCTTATTAACCGGTCACATTGTTCGTATGCCTTATTTTTCGTCCGTTAGTTCGTATATATACGTATCTGTTTGTCTGTTAAGTCAACCTCAGTTATTGTGCACACATACATTTCAATCACTTCCTTCACCAAACCACTTACAAATTAAACCTGGGACACAGACAATTACGACGGTTAAAACTTCAGCCAAGGTTGTAGGTTTGGACTTACAGACTGCAAAGCATCCTTACTGACATGAATATAGTGGCATTCAATTTCCACATTATCGTGATGACAGTAAGTTTTCTTCATATGTTCACTGTCATAATGGCGTTCCTCATAAGGCGTGCATGTATTATCCATGGCACTTCCGTTTCATTGTCACTTCATCATTTAAATAACTGTGTCTACATTTTTCTTTCTTCTCCTTTTTTAAAATAAAGTTGAGGTTTCATGATATCAAATTTCCTAGCGATTTTTATTTAAAATGTATAAAAGCACAGGTTATACAAAGAAAAATAGTAATCGTAAGTATTATTATTATTCATTTGCCAGAGAAATAAATTCTAAGACTAAACTCTTAAAGCACTAGCATCTAAGGCTATCGGCTTTTATTAAAAACTCTACCGCACTTGAGATTCGAACCCACCACTATTGAGTTGCTAGTCGAGATTCCTCGCCTTCGATCACTCAGGCGGATATACTCGTAAATAGAGTATTGTTCCTTATTTCAGTTTTCTTATGAGAATAGTTTGTGTGTTTGTATGCGTTTTATTATTGTTTAAATATCAAAAGAAATTACATTTTTTTACAAAAAAAGAGTTTTAGACGGAATTTGTGTTAAATTTCGTCCGCTTTTGTTGAGTGCCTGACTAACGCTTATCTCACAAATAGTGGCACAAAAAAATAGTTTACTGCCTTCCGTTGCGTTAACAATATTTAACAAAAATATAAGAAATAAGGGAATTAGAATACAAGTTTTCTAATGTATTTTCAACAACGACAGACCTGCTTTTTAAATTATCCTTATATGTTCCTTCTGTTGTGGTTCGTTTTAGATTTTTAGCATACGGACGACATCCGCTTTTGCGCTGCAAGTAAACCTCAATATGGCTATGGGCTCAAGTTGTCTAGTTATTACTTTGGTTATGTTTGTTAGCACACATCCATTTTAGCAGCAGCGAGTGCTTTGCATTTCGTAGCCAGTTTGTTCGATTTTGGTAAGGACTTTGATAATGTTCGTTCCTTTATATGCTTTTTTTTTCTAAGTTGTTCCTTCTAAAAAAATTTTGCAAAACAAATTTTCCTTTTTCGTGATTTAAGAAAGTGAGCTGTCACCTGGTGATAACTTGCACCATATTTCCTGTTTGGCTTGCAATATTACATGGTGTCTATTTTTTGCAGATGGACATAGTCCGGACATTTTTATATACTTGGCTTGTCCACATCCGCAAGTTTAATTGCCACTTCTTTTGCTATAGAATCACTATAATCACAGAACAATTATACTGCTGTGAAGATGAAACAGTTAGTGAATCTTCCACATTATGTTTATTTTATCAATCTTCTTCTTATTTTGCCATTCAGCAAATTAACAACGCTGAGTTATGCTAAAAAAGGGAACAATGTAAGCACGAACGTTTTTGTTTAAGCCGTAACAAAGTGAAATTATTCAGTTTTCATGAAAACATTAATACTGATCTTTTCATTAAACTGATAGGAAAATTTTATCTTTCGTTTTTCCAATCGGGGTTTCAACAAAATTAGAGCAGAAGAGCAGAATTGTGTTCCGCAGATTGCAAAAAATACAAAAAATACATTTTACAAATATATATATATAAATAAATACTGTATACATATTATCTATTATATATATCCCCTTCTCAATTTGTTCATTATCATTTTTTTCTTTATCATTCATTTATTGATAATTGTCGATGAAATTGATGAAATGGACTATGAGTTCTTATTTCTTCTTCTTTCTTAATGGTCATCATAATATTTCTTATCGTTACTCTTCAGTTCTGCAAAATCTATGCTGATTACGTTACGTCACGTGAACATGATAAACAACGGAGCAAATTCCTATTGGAATGATATCATATTGCCGAATGACTGCGCAGTCAAAATAAAAAGAACTCTGGCAACTTTTTTAAAAGAATTAGTTTGTATCTTTATAATAGAATAATGATTAGTGTAGCATGTTTTGAACGGAGTTAGTGACGTTTTTTGTACAAAAACAAACAAGTGAAATGCCGACTAATATTATGTTTACTTATATGAGTGAGAGTGAGCAAAGAGGATATTTTTGAATGGAGAATGCACAATATTATATTATAACCTCCAAAAAGCGTATTAGCAGCAGAACAGAAGTTGAAAGCGATTATTACCATTTTTGTAAACAATTGCAAATAATTTATTGCGATGACAAATTGCAACAAGCAAGTGGTGATTATTGAGCAAGAACAGCTGTGCGCTTAAAGCAAAATTGAATTTTTAGTTTGGGCGGACAATCATCATCAATCGCCTTGACAACAACAGCTACCACAATTATTACGGCGTGTCTGGGGCCATACACGCTAGTTTATTGAAATGTATTAGGGGAGGAGAACCGAGAGAGCGATTGTTTGTAAACAAAGGATGGTATGATGAAAATAAGGAGTCGTTACAATTGAAAAAACCGAAGAAATTGTAAAGACGTAAATAATTGACTACTTAAATGGCCGAGAAATCTTATTGTGTGCGAATTATTTTTGTATAAAAGATTTATTAAAAAAACAAAAGAAAACCACAATCAACCAATCACACAACCGTACAATTATGACCGATGAATGTATAACAATAGAGCACATTACAAGTGCTACGCTAAAAATGAGTGCTATTGATAAGCATGACGCTTTAGGTATCGGCTGTGGCGAAGAATCTGCTTCATCGCCTAGTAATGGTTTCACTTTGAACGCAAATACTATAAACATGTAAGTAGTTTTTCTTTACACTTATCTGCACTATTAGTAAATCATGCTAAAAAGCTACATTTTCTATATCACTATACCACTTTTTATATATTATTGACAGCCATAAGCATGTGGCTCACGTCGCTTGCATGCCCACCGAACGTAATGCAATGGAGTATAATATGAACCATAAAAGACGTGGCTTAGCCCTAATATTCAACCATGAATATTTCGACATACCATCGCTGGAGAGTCGCAAGGGTACTAATGCGGATTGTGAGAAGCTGAAGAAAGCTTTTAAAAAATTAGACTTCGAAGTAACTGATCATAAAGATTGCAAATTAAGGGAGCTTCTAGAGTGGATTGAGAAAGGTAAGAAGTTTAAAAAGTCCCCAAAGTGAATCTCTGATAGTCTTCGCGGTTTTATGTCAGATTGAACATCTTTGTACGTATTTTATACAACTTTTATATTTGTCGTCGAAGTTTCGGAGAGTCTTGATAAATACGCTACTTCATATCAATATTTGCCACAAATTGCCTATTAAAACTTTTCCTTTGTTGATCGTACGACATTGGGAGAATTGAGAATATGTCTATTAAATAGCACGCCTGCTTATAATATATATAATTAATCTAAAAGGGTGATTCTTCGAAATGGAAAAATAAAATTAATAGCTTTCGGCGACATTTAAAAAAGAAGAATTTTGTTTATTCAAAATATATGGGAACACTATAGGAGAACAAAGTTCGTCACTGAATACCTTACGCCAGTTCGCTTAAAGCAGTTATTGATATAACGACTTTTCAAAATAAAGTGTTACATGGGAAATATTCGAAAAAGTGATCCGATCCCAGCCATTGTCGATGTACTAAATTTATCGAAATTTACCAAAAATTTTCCACCTGTAAGTTGAACACAAGAAAAGGAGACGGACAGACAGACAGACAAGCTTAAACGGTATGATAGTAAAAACAGGTTCTACATTAAGATGTTCTTCTTCTACCTAAAACATACATCTGAACTAACTTAATACACCTTGTATCGCAAGTGGTGTAAGGTGCAAAAAAATTATGAAAAGGAGTAAGAAAACATATCCATATTTAGAAAATGTAAGCTACAAAGCGAGTTCTTCCTATTCAATTTTCAGCCGCTACTCAAGATCATAGTGATAATGATTGCATAGCCATAGCAATATTATCGCATGGTGAACAAGGTTACTTATATGCCAAAGATGTCATGTACAAAATTGATACTATTTGGCATTATTTCACTGCCGTCTCTTGTCCTACGTTAGCTGGTAAACCAAAATTATTTTTTATACAAGCATGTCGTGGCGATCGTTTAGATCCGGGCATTAAACTACAAAAGACTGAAACGGATGGCGATGGCTTATCAATATCCTCTATGAGTTATAAAATACCCATACATGCTGATTTTCTTATATCCTATTCCACAATACCGGGTAAGTCTTTCTTATTATTCAACAATAAATTGATGCAATAAATATATTGTTAATTAAAAAAAAAAAAAAAGGTTTCTATTCTTGGCGCAACACCTCCAATGGTTCATGGTTTATACAATCTTTGGTAGAAGAGTTGAATACACATGGCAAGGAATATGATATCTTAACTTTGCTGACATTTGTCAATCAACGCGTTGCCATGGATTATGAATCCTGTGTTCCCACTCGCCCAATAATGGATCAACAAAAACAAATACCGTGCATTACATCGATGCTGACGCGTATATTACGTTTTAGCGATAAAAGTAAAAATTGTAACCGTTAAGAGAGAGATAAGCGGCAGAAATTTTTTAGAATTTATCATTCTTTATAAAAATTGCATAAGTTTCGACTCCTTAGCCAGTTTTAAAAAAATAAGTTTGTAACCCTCTGCCACCTTTGCCTAAATTTAGTTAACCATTTTTTTTTTTTTTTTTTTGCTAATAAAATTAATTAGAACAAAAAGAAAAAAGAAACGATAAACAAAATTGGAAAAGGCAATCCCAATATAAATATGAAAATTTCAAAGCATTGCTGGCTTATTCACTAACCATTGAGTTTATAAGTAAAAAATGGTAAAAGGCATTTTTTTTTTTTTTTTATAGCAACAAACAATCGTACAAATTTACATCAATAAAATGTATGGAACGAAATTTCAGAAAAAAAAGTAAAAAAAAAAAAAAGAAAAAAATCAACGAAACAATTACAAATGTTAATATTTTTACACAACTTTAAGAAACATAAAAAGAAGAATAAGAATTAAATCAATTTTTATTTTTAGAATATTTAAAATATTCTCTTAAATACATATAATAATTAGATTAAATATATTGTACTTTCAAATTCATGCCTTAATACATGACATACTTAGTATAAATTTAAGCAGAATTTTTTTGCCATACCGTATACATACACAAACTTTCGTTTTAGATATTTTTGAAGATCTTTCCTTTGTTGCTAAAAACAATTTTTTAAAAGACTTAAACAATCGCTTTAACTTACTTACTTATCATAATATCAATCATATCTTTAGTAAAAGAAAATAGAAAAGTAATCGATTTAATTCAATTCAATTATTTTACATTGAATGAAAAAAACAAAAAAATGAAAAAAAAAAGACCATAAAGTTTTTCTGAAAACTCCATACTTTCGCTAATATTTTACTTTCAATATATTCTTCTAAGGATTTTATTTTTAGTACTCATTTAAGATTTTTGTATAACATATTTCCTAATTGCCTTCCAATAATGGTTGCCATTTAAAGATTAGAAAAAGTTTTTTTTTTTTTTTTTCCTTTTTTTAAGATATGAAAATATATTTAATTAATAAATAAAATTGAATTTCAAAATTACAACGAATCTTGAATTTGTTTAACGGCTATCCCTACATACAATATGGGATATATTAAAGTCCTTTTTTATGCCCACCACTGTATGATGGGGGTATACTCGTTTTATTTTTTTACCACAATATCTGTAACACGCAAATGGAAACGTGAAATCGCGAGTTGATTTAGCGTTGTCTGTCCGTCTGTGGGCTGTGTGTTATAGCACTCTATTGAGCGCGAAAATGAAGATATCAACTTCAAGTTTGGTAGAAACATTGAAAGTTTTCGCACGCAGGTTGATACTGAAAATGGCCCAAATTGTTTAGAGCAGAAGCGCACAATGGAGCGTAAACTGAACGCAACTCAGTTTTTTCTAATAAATATTTTTGGATTTTTGCTCGTTCCTGACAAATTATTAAAGTTAGAAGTTTCAAATTTTCCACATTTGCTTTACGACATACTTTACTTTTCAGGTCCTAATGGACATACATAAGGCAAACGAGAGAATGTTTAAAACTATTTTGTAGACTCCTTAAAGGAAGATATATTACCTGCTTAAAATTGGGCTAATTTTAAAATGAATATGGTAGACGCCGCGATTAATTTTTTCTTAATAATACCAGCGATAAGGGTATCAAGTAAAAGAAACATGGAGAGTAGAATGCGAAAAACATAATGGTGGGTATGTGAGATTCGGTCCCCGCCGAAAATAAATTTCTTATTGGTTCTTTTTTTTTATATGATATTTATAAGCTACAGGCAAACATGCATAGTTAAAAGCAATCTAAATCATGCGCTTACAAAGAACTAAAGACTAATAAAATAATCATCTTGCTCTATCATCAACCTTTGTAATCGTCAACTGACGGTAGCGGACGAACTCAGGCTTTCAAGTACGAGGCATATTTTCTTTTAAAAACATTTTCAGAGTCAGGAAAGGATTTCGATGCCGAGCGGATAAGTAACGACCTTTCATCCAATATACGGAATTTATATAAAAAGGTTCGTACTTGTCTCAGAACACTGGACTCGTTTGATTAAAAGAATTGGCACTTGTGACCGAGCAAGTTTGTAAAGATAGTTTAAAATCCTGAATTTTACGTAATCATGGAATTGTTTACATTGTTCATATTTTAATGCAAATACGTCATTCTCATTAGCAATTCTATCCGCGCGAATATAATTTCGCAAAAAAAAAAAAAAACAAAATTGTTTCCTTTTCTTCCTATAATTTCTTTGCATACATTTAGAAAAAGTCCACCCAAAAGAAATAGGCCGAGTTTTTTAGACCAAGTTTTTAAGGCCAAGTATTTCAAATAAACAATGTTGAGTAAACATTACACTCTTTGGTGTACAAAATTTCTTTAAACCAATGAAAAGAAAACACAGTTGTGTAGAACATCCATCCATTGCATAAGAGGTATAGAAAGATAACATTTTAGCATTTCAAGCTTACAAGTGGCTTAATAGAGGTTTTATCAGTTCATTCTTTGTTGCGTGGTAATCTATTGTAAGACGTACTTGACATATCATTATGAGAAGTTAATTATATGAATTTTTGTTACGACACAGCAACCAACGAAGAATTCCGCCGTACAATGATCGATTCACTTAATCTTCTGGTCCACTTTCGTTAATCTAGCTTCAATATATTATTATTCAATCGTTGGAGAATGCAATCATTTTACGTCACTTTCTTTTTTGCGTTTATTGCAGCAGTGATCACAGTGGGAACAAACAGACTTCTTATATACTTCTATGCACGACTTGTTGCACGGGATATATTAAGTTTTTTAGTATTTGCGACAAGCGTCCGACGTTTTCTTTTCGTTTTTCTTATAGCCGCTTTTCATTCTTTTTATGTTCTTTTAAAATTAAAGTTAGTAGTGTTTGCCTGCCTATCCTAGGAAATGTTGCTTGGACGCCTGCAGTACGTCAACCAAAGCTTTAAAGTTCAAGAGATATGAAGAGATCTTTTACATTTATTGACGGCGGGTCCAAGTGTGGCAGCGGCTCGATTGAATTCGATTATCCACCAGGGATAGGGAAGTTGTGACGTTTTTGAAATCTTTTGGATGAAAGTGTTGGTGAAGAACTTGGAGAAGAGACTTCAAAGAAACAATCCAATGAAACGTTAAGCTTAATATTGCGGTCAGTGTTGTTAAGTGAAGACGATTTGATATATTTTGGAATACGTGGGAAGCTACGAACGGTGGGATACAAATGAATGGATGCTATTACGAGAATTCCAGGTACTCAAAAACGTAAGACTTTAGATAGAGGCAACTTTTACTATATCGATCGATTCAGAAAATTATGCGGAGCTTGTCTGTCCCTCTGTCTGCCTTGTTTTCTTGCATGCTGCGTACACGCCGAAATTTTAAGGATATTTTGATGAAATTTGGTACATTGATGTGTTTCGGCACAAGGAGGTACGTCGGAATGGTTTGGATCGGCGCATTTTCATCCCCTTCCCATGTAACGTTTTGATTTGGATTAGTCGTTAAAAGAAGAAACAATGTACTTGTAATTTTTAGATTTTAAATTAGTGTGGAAGCTTTGGATCGGATGGGGAAATTTTTGGAGTCTCTTGACCTATGAACGTTCCTACGGAAACTGGATCTGTACACGGCAAAAAGGCTTAATTTTCAATATTTCTTGAAGAAAATTCGTTCACAATAATAATTTGATATAAAAGTTAATCTCACCGAATGTGGACCAAGTAGATCCATTTTTTAAATGCGAATCCATATGAAGATTCTTGTGAAAAGTAACGCTTGATATGCTTTAAACGTCTAATTTTCAATACTATATTTTATGGCGAAAACCAACAAATAGAGAATTTGGATCTCATAGATCTACTTTTTACAACGCGGCATATATTTCGGCTCTGACGAACGCAAGTATTTTAATGGGGACAAAACATAATTTGTCCTTTGTGACAGAATTTGCGTAGCCTCCACTATAAGGGCTGTCATGAACACCGTATTATTACGAGCTTTGCTCGACTATGGCATTCTTACTTGCTTTCTACTGTTTAAGAATTCTGAAGATAGTGACCTTATAATCAACTAGAGCCGAACGCAGGTGGAATGCAGATCTATTTAATGGATATATTGATGCTTTATCGCATCACGTCATCAATCAATTCCTAATCTCTTAATGATTCAAAATATATGCAACTTATGAAGATTTTTACGTTGCTTTCGCTAACAACGGAATGTAAGCGCGGGCATAATCCACTACCGAACGCATCGAGCAGTTCATGCATTTAAATGTATTTTTTTCTTAAAGTCTTGGATTAAGAGCTTTGCAATTTTGAAGGGAATCTTATTAGTTTTTTAATAATTAAGGCGGTTAAGGAAAAATTAAAAGGTGAATTTTGAAAGTCCGGAAATATGATTTCGCCAAAATGAAGAACAATAAACAAATACAGGGGCTTAATTATATTGTTATGCCCTTATATACTTCAAAAGGTTTCCAATAATAATTGGTATACGTTGCTAATCCTTACATAATTTTGCAATGAATACGAAAAAGAAAAATGTTTTTGAAATTTTTCTTTATTTTTAATAAATTCTTGAAAGTTCAATTCGAAAATATACTGAACATGTAACCAAAATCTCATTTGTTCTTCTTCTTTGACTGTTGGCCTCTTAATATCATATTCCCATTCCTATAGCTAATTCGTCCTTCACGATCCAAGGCAGCCGCTTCAGCTTTCGTTACGGTGATCCTCTGTGCCTTTACCGTCTTTCCGCCGATTGCCATAGTACACAATTTCTTATTATTGTTACTTGGGATATCATTAGTACTCTTCACATTTTTCATAGCCACTGACGTTGATACTGCAGAAGAACGTTGACTGTTCTTTTGAAGGAAAGACATCTGATGCGAAGAACTCACTTCATTGGAATTTTGCTTGGCTGGATTGGTTTTGCGTACTGTTATATCTTTTGATAATTTCAACCGTCCCACTTGAGTTTGCTTCATTTCATTGATATTATTATTATCATTAACGTTGGGTATTTTGCGTCGACCAGGAGATGATCTTAGCACCAGAGCGTTATCAGCAACCTTCGTTACTTCTGTTGGAACTGCCTCTAACTTACGCAATTTTACTGGTACTAAGAGACTGGTTTCCAGTTGGTTGTCATCATCATCATCAACATCATCATCATCATCACCATCATCATCATCATCATCATCATCGTCATCGTCATCATCGTTATCGTCGTTATGAGAAACGGTAGGAATTTCGCTTACGTCTTTTGATATAATGACTTGATTAATAATTTTTGGCGAATCTAAAGATTTAGAAAACATCAAAATTCGTTTATTATTTAATAAAATAATGATTAGTTAATTTCATTATAGCTTACCGCTTGGCTCCGTCTTAATGTTAATATCAATTTTGTCTTTTCTCGCGTTCTCGTCCACTTCTTCAATGAAAAATGCATTTACGGTTTTTTGTAAATCTTCGTTTCCGTCACTGCTACTCCTTTCCGATTTCTTTTGTTCGTGCTTTGCTGCCTGAGCTTTATCATTCTCATTATAGACCATCATTTCTTCGTTATGGCTACGTTGAGTGTGGGTATGTAGTTTATCGGCTGATAAGAAGATTAAATCGCAAAATTCACATGCGTATGCTTCACCGCCCGAGTGTTCCTTGATATGAGCTGTAACAATATCAAAGTTGTCGAAGCTTTCTTTGCACAACGGGCAAGACAAACTTTCGTCCTTAGCATGATTGGCTGAGTGAACGATAAGAGCTTCGCGAGAATCAAAAGTTTCGGTGCAAGAGTTGCATTTAAAATCCATCGCCGAATGGCGAGCATTTTTGTGGGAGCGCATGTGACGTGTCAGATGATGTGATAACAGATATGATTTCGAGCAGAACTTGCAAGGATAAGGACGTTCGCCGGCATGAGCAGTAAGATGTCGGGCTAGTTTGCTCGTAGTGGAAAAGCTTTGATTACAGTACTGACAAGGAAATGGTTGCTGACGTGAATGAACTACCTCGTGCCGTTCTAAGCCCTGCTTGAAAGCAAAAGCTTTGTGGCATAGTTTGCATTTGAACGGACGATTTTTGTTGTGTCGAGCGACATGCTTCTCTAAATCTTCAGACGATAAAAAGGGTTTTTCACAATGCACGCATATATATTTAGGCATATCGGTATGCGAACGCTCGTGACGATATAACAAAGTACTGCGTGTAAAACTTTTATCGCAGGCAGAACACTTGAACGGTTTATCTTCTTTGTGCGTTAAGACATGCTTTTGCAAGTCATATTTGGTAAAGAAACTTTTGTTGCATTCATTACATAAATAATTTCGTTCACGACTATGATTTTTAATATGTATGTCTCGCAGTTGACGCAATGGAAATGAACGTTCGCAGAAAGAACAGGGAAACACGTTTACTTGAATTGGAGCAGCATCCATGGGATCCGGTTCATTTTCGTATGGTTCGTCCGCATTCAAAATTTCCGCCACGATTTCCACATTACCGTCTTCATCTTGTTTAACCTTTGGCAAACTTAACCGTGGTTCTAGCTCTTTAGCTGCTTCTTTATTTAAAATGCGCACTGAAGACTTATTTAACAATTTTGGCTTAATATTGGTGCTTGTGGTATCAACCACCAGTACAGGCAAGGAATTCATGTTAACAAATTCTGTCTCCTCCACCTCTTCCGAGGCAATTAAACGTTGCACATCATCTATGAACAAATCATCATCATTTTCAATTTTATTAAGAAAGTTGGCCGTAGCTTCGTCATCAATTGCTTCCACTTTAGTGCGCACTGGAGTCGGCGGTACTGGAACAGCAGCAGGATCTGCATTTAAAATTTTTTTTGGCACGGCATTAAACGAAGCATTCGATTCTTGAAGTCTTGGTTGACCACCTCCGCCACTTGCCGGTTTTGTCATTCGAACTGACTGAACCCTAAGCTGAGTTTGGTTCGATTTCTTAACATTTTCATGTACCGATAAATTAAGTTTTCTTTCTACTGCAACGCTAACCTCATTTCCCGGAACAGTGGGTTTCTCCAACTCTGCTGGCCATTTTCCTGTGAATGGAACCTGACGCAACAAATTGTCCGCCTTTTTGCACATTTGTTTGAATTGATAGCTATACTCAAAATATTGAGTACAGTACGTGCAAATATACGAAGGCATACCGTCATTCGTAAAAACCTGGAAAGAAATGAAGAAATTTTATATTAAATCCCTAATAAAGTATATGTTAGTCTATATAAGAACCGTAAGACCACAAAAACTAACTACAGAATATATATAAAATAAAATTTGTATTGGCTAAGCATGACGTCCAACCTAATTTAACAATAAACTGATAATAGAAACTGTAGAACTTGATTAAATGGTTTCTTTTAAATAACTTACCTCAATGGATGCAATGGCCATTATTTGTATTGGTAAAGGAGCCGATGTCTTTATACGCGTGTCGCGCATATATATGTTTGATAATTTAGTGGTATTTTGGCAAAGGCAAAAACGACATATGCGTTTTACTTTTAATTCGTTTTGCAAAATTTCTTGAGTTTTCGCCTCCATAATTATTTAAAGTTAAAAAAAAAGTGAACTTCAGTAAAAATTTCCTCAAAAAGCAACTTAATAATCCAAACAAATTATTCTTCTATGCAGAGAAAAATTTCCACAACAAGATGGTGGATGACTACACTCAGAATGATCATTGTTGCCGTTCTTCTTAAATAAACCTAACACAAGAATGAATGTAGAGGGCGCATTACAATATCCATTCACAATAGGAGCGTATTTACCATTCACAAAAGAAAATAGTGTGCTGTTGGCAATTGTTAAACAACTTCCTTGCTTTCGAATGCACACATCAAAAAAGCAAATAAAAAAACTATAGTGAGTTAAAGTGAAATATTAAATACCCTATAATTATTCAATTAAAGACTTTTCAAAATAGGGCATTATAGGGAAAGAAGTCGAAAATGTGCCTCGATCCTAACCATTTTCAATAACGTTCGTTCTTGTGCCAACTCCCGTTGAAAAACATAAACAACTGATTCTTGCATTCCGTACTCCAAATAGATCTACATTCTTGATCAGCATGAACTTGGAGATTCACTTAGCCGGGTGGTTTAAATTAATCATGCGCCTGTCTACCAACACTATTGCTATATCTTTGCACAATATATCAAAATATGCTTTTGATTATCTATTTTTATAATCGTATCAGTTTCATCTAAGAACTTAACAACCGACCTGTTAGCTTACGGGCTTTCCCATTATATACTTTTAAATGATTGAATTCTTTTTTCTTTCCCATTATATACTTTTAAATGATTGAATTCTTTTTTCTTTCATACCTTTTTTAACTGTGTGTTCTAGTCTTAGTTAAGTGAAACCTTGTTAACATTTTGTGAGATATTTAAAATTGATGAATACGGCGGGAATGAATGAATGCTTTTCGATAAAGGATTGTCGATTTGTTCATTTGGGATTTTTAGACTGATTTGTTATTTTCATTGAAATTTTTCATTCATTAAAATTTGACTTCTATTTGTTAAGCAACGAAATTAAAAACCCATTTATTTTTAATGTGTTCATTTGAAAGCAAAGTTATTTGTCTTTTGTGAATGTTAAAAATTCTCCTACTGTGAATGGATCTTGTACTGCGCCCTCTATAGTTATGTTTGTTGTCTATTTAAGAAGAACGGCAACAATGATCGCTCTGAGTGTAGTCATCCACCATCTTGTTGTAGTGATTTTCCTCTACATATGTAGGAGAATAAATAATTCGTTTGGATTATTAAAAATTATTTGCTTCCTTTTTTAAGCAAATTCTTACTGAATTTCACTTTTGTTTAACTTTAAATAGCTATGGAAATAAAATCGCAAGAAATTTTACAAAATAAATAAAAATATAGTCCATCTGTCGTTTTTGTCTTTGTTAAAATCCCATCAAATTGTCTAACATATACAACCCATGTATTACTCTTAGTTGTTTCCAAATTCAATTTCGCTTTTTCTATTCTTCTTTTCTATATTTTTATCGTATTGTGGAGTACGTGGCGAACTTTTTAAATCCCAAATAATGAAAAAGAATTTTCGTCTTCCGAAAATTTCAAGAAAAAATTTGTTTTTGTATGCTGATATTGAATGGATTAGGCCACCGAGAGATACATGACTTTCTTTGTAAAAAGAAGCGGAAGAATAAGTTTTTTTTTTTTTTAAACCAAACCAAAATATATATATTGCAAGCAAGGCCATCTGTTGTAAACAATCTCCCGGCCGGAAAATTGAACATTGGGAGGTCTTTCGCAAAAAAGTGTCTAAATCGAACATGCCTACAGTACCGTCCAACCTAAGAGAAAAAATTAATTCGGTTTTTTGCTCATCACTCATAAACTAAAGTAGATATATTATAGGGGCAATGTAGTGACTGTAGAAAAATGAAAAAAATTGCCTACCCAATACTAAAAATTCAATTACTTTTCAATAAAGTATATAAATTCTTGGCCATTTTCATATTCGGAATGCATCTAAGCACGTCAGTCTGCCCAACCATTTAATGAAGCTATCGGCTACAAATTTGCAAAAGAATTTGAAAATTACCTAAGCCGATCAAGGAAAGCGCCTACAAAACTTTACTGTCCGTGTTTTTTACTTGCTACTCATAAAGAACAGCACATACACCATACAAATTTCCACTTTTAGTCTGAAAATAGAAAAACCAATCGCGCCCACCAAACATTATAGAATAAGAAAAAGAAAAGCTCTTCCCTCTTTCTTAGTACAACGTGTAAAAGATTCGGTCACAATCAAGTAAGATTTTCTCACTTGTCTGAAGCCACTTTAGTATAAGTGTAAGCCAATTCGTCAGCTTGCAAGATATTTTGATCTCTCAGCGACTAAAGGCCGTTTCCGATGGAGGCTTAAAAAGCTCAAAATTATACTTCAACTTGTACGCAATCGTTCTTGTTTGTTTCCTAAATCTCGTTTTTATTATATATATTTTGAAAAAAAAATAAATAAAATGTTTTATAGTAAACGGTAAAATACGAATTTATTTTTTATAAATTATTTAAGAATATTTTGTTTAGAAATTTCTATTACACATATAGTTAAGCATAAATGTGAAAGTAGTTTTTTCTAGTTATGTGTATTTGTATTTGTTACGTTAAGAAGAATTTACAACATAAGAGAACATTTTATACAGAAAAACACTTGAGAAGAAAAAAGTGTTTGGAAAAAAAAAAAAGAAAAGAAAAATAAATAAATTAAAATATCTTCACAGGTTTGTGGAGGCAAGTTCGGTTGTTTGGTTTTTGTTTTTCAAGTATTTTTTTTATTTATAAAGTTTATGAATATGGATTTTCAAATTAAACTTTGGTTTAAATCACTTTTTCAACAAACTATTACATATTTACGATTATTATTTTTCTGAAATGGTTTTCTATTCTTTTGTTGATGTTGCTCGGTTTTCCCTTTTTCTTTTTTTTTTGTCTTGTTATTTTTTTAAGGATGCAAATAAAAAATTTTGAAATTATTAAAAAAAAAAAAGATAATTGTTTGATTTAAAAAGAGAGGATTTTTTTTTGCATTTCGATTTTTCACTGTGTTTTGGTGGCGGTAGCAGCAGCAACAGCGGCAGCATGTGACTTTTTGAGGCTACCGTTCAATTGAGGGAAATTTTCTTTAAGTTCATGCATTTTACGATGAATATCCAAATCATTATGCGACAGCACTTGCTTGCAAGTGACGCAAACGTGTAATTTAGGCAGTGCTTTACATTGTACTGGTGATAAGGTGTTTAATTGTTGTTTGTGCACCAAGTACAAAGCCTTTATGAAAATGTTGTTTATCAATAAATTTAAATTTAGATTTACATTTTTTTTTTTCATTTTTTTTCAAGGTTACCTGTTGCTTACTGATGTCCGGTAGTAAAACCAAAAGTTCGGGAAATACGTTATCGAATTTATCTTTTAAAGCTGCTTGACAGTGTTCGTAATAAGCTTGAGTTTTATAAGTACCTTCACGAAACTTCTGAGAAATATGCCGGAATTCCTCTAAAGCTTCAGGTGTTTTTAGAGTTTCCTTAAAATATCCAACTAATTTCTATGGAAAACGAAAAAAATGCATTTTTTTTATATTTAATTGGGTAATATTTGTCGAATATCTGCCGCTCACAGATACACACAAGGCATACATGCGTTTGACCTGGGCACTAGTAATTCTTCCCAATCCATAACAGACTCCCTAAGATGTATGTCGTTTCAAGATTTTTGCTTCGGTTTTCGTCCGTCTGATTTTGTAGATTATGTGGTTTGTAAGTAACTGGACACGGAGTTATGTGTCGCTTCGTCCGCTCGTCTGTCTCTTGAGATGAAGGCGATAAGATGAAGTACTTTCGAGCGGTATGGGTACCTATTCCTTTTATGTCTCTCGTAACGAGACAAACTTTCGGTTAACTCACCGCCGCTTCCCATCCCTTTTATCGTCAGATGGTACTGAGTCCTGGGCAAACTATTGTAAATGTTCGATCAATAAAAACATTTATTATAACGTTTTTGTTTTTTTCAGTAGTATGTAGATAGAGCACCTTGTAGGTTCACAACTAACATTGGAATGAAATATGTGTCCGAGACAAAATCAAAACCCAAATTCCAGGTCAGGCACTTCAGAGATATCTTCTGATGGGCATTCTCATCGTGGAGTTGGTGCAACGCCCGTCGGTGTAACTTTGCGACTTTATACTTCGCCATGTACATTCTTTTCCTTCTGCACTCTGCCCATTGTGCCTGGGTAGAACCACATTGAGCTAGATTTTTTAGCTAGCCAGGTGGTTAATGTTACCAAATTGGAATCTACAACCAATGGATTACATTGTTGTACACTACACCACTTATGGTACAAGGGTTTATGCTTGTGTAGATTTGTGCAACACCCAGAAGCAGTTGAGATAGACACATTTTCTGAATCGATCTAAGCTCATCTGTCCGTCAGTCTCTCTGTCTTGTTTTTTGTGCTCAACCTGCAGGTCACAATTTTTTAGATATTTTGATGAAATTTTGTGCACTGATATGTTTTGGTACAAGGAAGTGCCCTTTTGAAAATGGTTCGGATCGGACCTCTTTTTCGACCATCTTCCTTATAACGCATAATTTTGAAAAGTTCTCATAGTAGTGTACCATATTTAATGGTTAGTCGTAGCTCATAATAGTGCTTTTACTTATTTTAAATTTGACTTATAGGCAAACATCAGCACGAGTGATAGCAGAAATTGATGTACATTTTATAAATGCATTAATTAATCTAATACCTTTCTAGTTTTAGATTTTATTTTATTGAGAACAAACATCCTTTCTCGGTGATTGGAAATTCTAACCGAATGGAAGATGTTTGAAAGACAGAGGGCTTTTTAAAAATAGTACTTTTGTAGGAATGTCACTTATCGCAGGCTTTTTGAATTGCGCGTCTGTTGCATTAGGTGACCTTCACATCAGGAGTATTTGAAGATGAACCTGACTATTACAATCCCACGCACAATTCATGGAAAAAAGGATAGCAAGGGCTTGGGTAAAGTGCGATAAATTGATGTGTCAAAGATATTTTATTCCATTTCCATTCATTTCAATCCAGATTTTGGGTGATCTTTGATAGATTCATGCACACTTTGGTCGGCCTTACCTATTATATATTTCAATTGCCGTAACCTAATTTTAATACTTTCACTAATCGTCACTTAACTTTTCATTAACTAAGACGTTTCGATAAAGCCTTAACACAGTTCAGTATTCTTTTGCTTGTCTACGCAATGAACACATTATCGTCACTTGCAATGCAACAGGTCAGTGGTTTGTATAAAATTTCTCTTAATACTAATAAAGTTATACCTAACCTAAGCCTGAAAAAATTGTCCTTAAATTTAGGTCTAACAAAATGCTCCTAAAATATGGTATTTTCAACAAGTCTTGCTTTCTTGCGCTTTATATTCGAATTTCTACCCTAGAGTAATTATCGGTAGCAAAGCGTGGTTTTACGTTTGAAGATATATCAGAAATTGAATAAAAACCAGATTTCAAATGCCGTACATTAATGTGATTTGACAGTTCCGAGAATGCATTTTTATTATAAATAGGCCAGGATGTCTCGCTGCGCGTTACAAACATTTGAAATGCCTAATATATGTCAGTCGTTGTTTTCAAACATATTACTATTTACCTGATTACGCTGTAAGGCCTCTGGTGGTGGTGTATAACTATGAGTAGCTAAAATACTATAACTTTCACCCAACGAGCTGGTAAATGTAAGATTATTTGGCGATTTGGCCACGGAATTTACGATTACATTCCCCTGGAATCCTGGCGGCGGTTTAATTGATTCATTTTGATTCCCAAACCCAGGCGGTAGTCGTAAAGCCGTTTGATTCGTATTTAATTTTTCCCCATTAGCTAAATTAATGTTATTTATATTTTTATTTTCATTGTTATTGTTGCGTTCTTTCGTTTTCTTCTCTTTGGATTTCTTCTCCTTTTTTCCATTATTGTCTATTAATATGTTTTGACTTGTATTGCTTAGGCTTTTTTGTAAAATGGGAGCAGCAGCAATCTTATTTTTGCGATTTTCCACATCCTTTTGCCTTTTATCATTGAAAGCTGCTTTCACCCAGGTAGCTGATTGAGTTAATTGAACTGATGTTGTGCCACTTAAAGATGGAAAATCTTGATTGGTTAGCTTCGGAACATTTTTAGCTTCAAGTTCTTTACGAGCGTTGCTGTCCAAGTCGTCCTTTTGGACCATTTGAATTTTTTGGAAATTAGTTGGATTGGCCACAGAAACATAGCCATCCATTAAGGTACGATGTTTAGCCGATACTACGCCCGTTGGGACTTGAACTCCAGGAATAGCTACATCTTCATCCACTAGTGGCTTAGCGCCGCCTGTTTGCTTTTTCATTTTTCCACTAGGTAAGGCTGGAAAATCTATAGTGAAGGGTTTCTTGTTTGTACTTGCAGCTGTGATATTGGGACGATTAGATACATGAATAACCATGCTGCTACCATTATTGTTGGTTGAAGGTACATTTGTGGGAGTAGTAGTTCGTGGTATAGCCCCAGTGGCAGGCGTGGGTTGTTTTCTTAACATTGACGATATGGGAAGAGTGTTTTGCTGCGTGCGAGCTGCATTGCTGGCATTGCCACATAAAGCAGGGAAGTTTTCTTTTGTTCTTGCCAAACCAGACATGCGACTACGGTTAAACATTGAAGGCGGCGGTGGGCGTGTTAAGGACACGTTAGAAGCACTACTCGCCCCAGCTAATGAGGGAAATTCTTCTTCATTACAAGGATCAATACGCTGCTGTTGTTGGCTGTTATTGTGATGTATTAGAGTTGTTTCAGATTCATGACTAACTGCGCCATTGTTTCTAATAGTTTAAAAATTTATAATTTAATTAAATACGTTATGAAGTAGAACCCATTGTTTTTATATACCCTCTTGATTTCATGTTTGCCACATTTTGTTCCATTTGACCTGATCGTCCTGAGCTGCGTGGTCCCAGTGTAATTTCCAATTGTAAGGTACGTGTTTGCTTGGCTTGCTGCTTATTCATTGATTTACCGTGCACGTTAGCAACATGAGCCTTATAATCGATTTCACTGCGAAAGGCCCCAGTAAACTCTTCGGTAGCGCATTTACCTTCTTCACACAAATAATGGTCTTGACGAAAATGTACAGCCAGAGCAGTATAATCGCGATAGAATTCATTGCAGCCGTCAGCATCACAAAAATGACAAAAATAGTGCTCACGACGCAAATGACGGAAGAGTTCATCCCGGTCTAAATAACGTTTGTTACAGTATTCGCATAACGGATGGCCGCGATGTGAGCGATTATCTGTGTCGCCTTTAATGCGATGCATATCTAGTTCAGCATGAGTGTAGCAGCGCCGCTCGAAGGTAAATATTTTTAAATGTTCCACGCAAATGTCACAAAAATATAAATCATGCTCTTTCCGTACATGATTACGCAGGCCTTGAAAAGTTCGATAAGGTGGAACATTACATCTGATTAAAGCAGAATCAAAAAGAATTTAGTAAAAGTTCTCCAGCGCTGTCAAGTAATTAGGAACAAATAAACTCACTTTGGACAAGGATGGTCTAGCAATTCGAAAAATTTTTGTTGAATCTCACAAGTATAGAAACCGATTTTATACTTTTTACTGTAATATTCGGACCTATTTTTAGCTTCCAACTCTCGATAAGGCAATTTGTCATAAGTAAATATGACCTAAGAACACAACCAATATTTTAATAACTTTTTCAACTATAATATGCATTGATCACTGACCTTGGATAAAACTTGTCGACATATTGGACACTCATTTTGCTGACACAATACACGCATACGTGTCGAGCATTCGTAACACACTGGATGATCACACTCACCGATAGAATAGATATCCACGTTCTTAAAACACACCACACAGGCGTTATCATCGGTGGTAACAGATCCCAGTAACTGAGAGGAATTGCTGTTTTTGACATCACCTCGAGTAATTTGATTGCTATTATTCATTGTTGTGGTTGACCTGTTTGAAAATACGCAGGATGATATACTTTTAATATGGATTCCGATTCCGTTATTCGTCAAGTGTGCTTCCGTCAGAGCTATGTACTCAAACTATATAATCCCGAACTGATGCGCTTCCGCAAATCAATAAATTTCTGAACGAATGCGAAATTGTACAAAATTTTAACTTGTTTTTAAACTAAAATTCAATAATCTTGGAATTATTAGTAATGAAAACCCTTCACTTGTCAGCATGGAATTTCTTTTTCTTATTCGTACTTTTTGCTCTGCTGTTATCTGATAGAGTTGTCAATTTTCAATTTTTTACGTGCTAAGATTTATAAAAATAAATACTTTTAATACCCAGGAAGCAATTTTAAAATTGGTTTGTTTGGGTAAGAGTTTAAGTAAAAACAATCAAAAATTCACTTTCATTTCTCAATATATATTGCAAACTACTTTTCCTAAAAAACATACGTCGCTGTATTTGCAATAGTTTATCTTCTGAATTTGGCAGCTCTCAACATTGACACTTTATCAAACTTACTCATAAAAACTCATTCATAAGAAACACAAGTCACAGCGAATATTACTCATAAAAAGGCAAAGTTTTAAATGGCGAAACAAAATATACATATATATCACAAATACATTTAATAACTATATAAATAAATAACTTTGTATTTTCTTAATATTTAATAACTTTAGTAAATTCTCCAATGGCAATTAACGCAACATATTTAAGTAAACGGCTGCTGAACATTTCTCTGATGTGTCTTTTTCTGTATTAGCGGAAAAAAAGAAAAATTCGCCTATTTCAGTGTAAAGGAATAAAACTAAAAGAAAAAATAATAATTGATATAAATCTTTAGTGATTTCATTTTCAAGTGAAAAATTATACTATTGTTTTAATTTACAATCTCGTAAACTCATTTTTAAAAATATATAATAAAGAATTTTTCCTTGTTTTACTTCTGACTTTTTGGTAAATGTTCCCCGAGATAGTATCCATAACAGCTAAAACAAAGCAGCCTATCTACTTATTGAGACTGCGTCTGAATCGATTATTGTAGATGAAAATGTCTTTGAAATTATTATTTCATGTTACTGAAAACAATAAAGAATCGAGGATGGCCGGCAATGGTGTCGGGTGAGCTGCTTACCCGCTGATCCAACGGTAGTTAAGAACTAGGTTTTTAAAAATGCTTTTGATTTGGGTGCCAAAAATATTCCAAATCTTGAAATCAGTTTATATGACTTTAGTATGCTGAATAATATCATCGTATTTCTTCAACCCTGTGAAAATACTGAGGGTAAGGGTATGAATATCTTCTCGGACCTATAATAATGCTTTTAAATGCAGCAGACTAATAGGCAGATTTGAAAGTTCTTTCTTTCTTTGAAAAAACAGTTAAACACTTAAAAACCTTGCTGTTCTCGTCGTTACTAAACTGGAAAGACGGCAATAACACTCTATTGTTGATATCCTTGACATCCATATAATTGCGCTCTTCTAACTAGGAATAAGGAGAAGAACAATAAAAATTTTGAAATGAAAAATACAATACTTACTGTTTCTACATTGTTGGGAGATCGACCCAACTTAAATTAAAATTAAAAATTGTATAAGTTTATAAACTCTATAGTTCTACAAACTTATATTATTAAAAACTCATTGTATTTGCGTTGATTTTACTAAAATAAAAAAAGGAAATTTATTTAGTAACATGTAGTTTTCTTTGCTTAAGAATATGATAAACTAATATAAATAAATAAAATTAAATTGTGTTAATTATAAATTGGTTATAACCCTTTTGCTAGAACTCGTTTACTTAAACGCTTTGCTAACAATTTCCCATTACATGCAGCGTTTAAAGTGACCGCGATATTTATGGTTAACTTAAGGCTTTCACACGTACGATTCTTTTGCTTTGTTTTTAGTGAATTTGTCGAAAACTACAATAAAAATTATCAATAGTTTAATTTGTAAAAAATTTAAAAAGTTATTCATATTTAAAAATTCGATTGTGGTCACCTTAATACAAAATGAACGCAAGAAAAACAGAAAAAACAGAAAACGGAATTTCAGATAATTTGCCAGCATGGTCAGAGAAATACATTTTAACCAAGAAAACTTACACCAAAAAAACTTGCACAAAAAAAACTTACACAAAGAAAGACTTACGCCAAAAAAACTTATACCAAAAAAACCTATACCAAAAAAACTTGACCAAAAAAACGTACACCAAAAAAACTTAGACCGAAAAAACTTACACTAAGTCGCCAGTAAATTTTCGCAATGTAATAATTTCAATTTTTTAATTCTGGGTTCTGCCGACACACCATTTTCTCATGTGTCCAAAATGAAAAAAATCTATTTGTAAAAAAATATTTATTTAAAAATTATAATTTTTATAACTTTCGTATATAGTAATGTTGTTAATGTATTAAATGAGAGCAAAAGAGTGCCATAATGAGAATATCGGTGAATACAGTAGTAAAGAAACAAATATATGTTTAATAAATATATATATAAATTTAAAAGGCTCAGTTAGAGAAGGTATAAAACACTTTATTACAGGTTATAAGAATTAAAAAACCTCGAGAAAATCGAAAAGTACATAAGACAGAAGCGAATTAAAAAGATTATTGTGAATTCACATTCTCGACTGTTCACATTGCATCAGTGTTGACGCTGGTTTTGCCATAATTTATTTGCAGCATAGGAGAACGTGTTTGCCAGAAGAATACAACTGTATATAATGGTTTATTGAAAATTGTTGTTGGAAATTGTTTTTTTGTTATGGCCAAAGTGAGTAAAAGTTTTTTATTGACAAATATACAGTCGAGAAGGTTTCGCGTGTCTTCTTGTAAACCGGCTTTTGGAATTATACCGTCGTCAGCAAATTCTATAATAAAACTTAACTTGACAACAACCGCGATTAAAAATTTGTGCTTTACGCAAGGATTATTGAGAAAAACATTAACAAAAATGCCAATATACGAGATTATAGAAAAGGGGACTCCGAACTCTACTGCTTATAGCATTTATTTCCGTAAGTAAAAGCCTTTTTTTTCATTGACATTGACCATTAATTAGTGTTTGATTTCTGAACGTGCATTTGTTTGCTTATGCAATTTAACGATAATATTGATAACAATGAGGAGAGCAGACTTTATGACGTATGCGGGCAGACAATTAGCTGATAGAACAGATATAGTAAGCATGTGTGTAAACGTTTTATAAAAAACTAAGCAATAAAGTGCTTGTGAAGCATTTAATTATGAAGCAACTAATTTTTTCGTTTTTCTTGCCAATACTGAATAACACATTTCTCACATTGCGAAAGAATATTTTATTAATAATTAATGATTTGATTAGCATTTTTGGTACCTTTTCTTCCAATCGATAATGTCCAATGTAGAAAGTTCTTTGAGAAGGTTTACGATGATATATCGAATAAATTTGCAACCTTTTTTAATTCAACAAGAGGGAAAAGAATGCCACGGCAATCATGAATAATTATAAAGTCGGTAAATAATTTCCTATGAAAAATTCATGAATTTTCAGTGAACATAAAACTGGTTTACAATTTCCAGCTTTCCCAGAGAACAATAATGAAGTTATAATTCGCCGGCAGCGGTAGATCGAATATCAAAATCTTCGCAATGAAATCTTCAAAATAGATTTTCATTTTCACTTATGATACTTTCTACATTCAAGGCCATTTTGTGAAATTGTGGTTAAAATCTTCTCAACAACAATTTAAAACCACGCTGCCGTCCTTCCCGACTTTTTCTCCGCAGAAGGCAAGTGCGTTTGTAGAAAGTGACAATGCAAACGTTTCTCTCGTTCCCTGCTACAAATCGAATTAAAACTGATGTGTAAGAATTAAGGTTTTTAAAAGAAAGCATGGAAACGGCTCCGATGCTTATGTCAAACATACATATTTTAGAAATATTTTTGCCCGCTAAATATATTGACATACCCAGGATAAATCCTGTGGAAGTAATGGCAAAGACATGTTATATTAGTAAAACGGTTGTTATTTTGCTTTTAGTGGGCTTTTAGTTCAAGCCAAGCACATGATGTAACCAAAAAAAAATCAATAGCCTGCAATAAAATGTCGTTTGTCAGGACATTAATTTTTTACCTAATGGCAGCTGTCCTTGGCAATTCCTCTTGAGTAATGCAAGTAACGTGACGTAATGTAGGCAGTTAATTACTGATATTTTAGCCAATTTATTAAAGAGTAGTTGAGCAAATTATTACATTGCGTAGGAAAATATGTAAATATATATAAGAAGGTACGTGACAATGCCTTATTGCTTTAGCAATTGTTGGAAAAAGAACACTCTCATTATGGTACATTTACAATACTTAGTTGCTAGTTTTCCATACATTAGCTTTTTGGAAGCATATCATCATCACCTTTTCAGATTTTATGCGAATTTTACGTTGTTTCCATTTAAATTTTTATATGAAGCCGGCATACCTCGGTTTAATTTTCAGTGCGATAAATGATATTTTAATTACGACTGATGTATGTCGTAGCTACATTGCTCGGTCGGTAAAAGCATCACGACTACCGGTTGACAATGAACTTTCCGGACTGCGGTGCCTTGCTTTCGCTCTCCTCACTTCTTTCTGACCATCACCGTTGTTAGGCCTCCTTTTACGTTAAGATTCAGCATTCTAATTGTATTTCGATCTGAAAATGTTTCTTGGATTGACGAACGTACAACAACCTTCGTCTTCTAGGAATGTCTGCAGCGTATTGATGAATATTAAAAGCGGAAACTACACATGTTATTTATAGTTTTCGATGGTAGAATAAAGTCGCGCGCAGAGAACAAGCCTGTATTTAGTTGGATTTTTGTGAGATAAGATAAGAAAGTTTTTAAAAAATGTCGTGCAAATCCTGTGAAATTTCATCATAGTAAAGTTGAAAAGAGCGAAAAAGTAAGAAACTGATACTAACAAGTTATTATGGACTTGATATTGACGCTTAATCCGGAAAGTTAACTCTTTCATCTTCTATTAAACGGTAATATTTAGTTTAAATATTGCTCGCTATAAAAGTAAAGACTTTACGGTAAATGAAAATTTGTGCGCCTCTTATTTCCTCTGTAATGTTTTCTTCTTTTTTTTTTTTAGAATCCGTTTGCGGCAAACCCCTCTCACCTTTGCATGATATACCGTTATTTGCCAATAAGGAGAAAGGTATATATAATATGGTCGTGGAGATACCACGTTGGACGAATGCCAAAATGGAGGTAATACATCTAAAGCAAAAATTTTAATTTTTATAATTAACTTAAAACTTTTCGTCACTATTAGATTAACATGCAGAGCCCAATGAATCCCATTAAGCAGGATATAAAAAAAGACAAATTACGTTTTGTAGCAAATTGCTTCCCTCATAAGGGTTACATATGGAATTATGGTGCCTTTCCACAAACTTGGGAGAATCCTGATCACATAGAACCCACGACTGGCTGCAAAGGTGACAATGATCCGATTGATGTCCTCGAAATTGGATACCGTGTAGCTAAACGTGGAGAAGTTATACAAGTAAAAATTTTGGGCACAGTTGCTCTAATCGACGAAGGGGAAACCGATTGGAAAATTATTGCAATCGATGTTAAGGATCCGCTGGCTGAAAAACTGAACGATATTGAAGATGTTGATGTATATTTTCCGGGCTTGCTGCGTGCCACTGTCGAATGGTTTAAAATATACAAGATACCCGATGGTAAACCAGAAAATCAATTTGCTTTTAATGGTGACGCCAAGAATGCTGCTTTCGCCACTGACGTGGTAGCGGAAGTTCATAAATTTTGGCAGGGTTTAGTTAAATGTAAAATAGAAGGAAGTACAATTTCATGGTAAGCTGATTTACGGAAAGTTCGTCTGAATCGAACTTTGGTATTGATTATACCCTATACCACTGGTTTTACAATGATATATTAAGTGTGTGCGTATGTATGCAACATCCAGAAGAACTTGAGATAAACCCACCTTTCTATTGTACTGATCGATTCAGAATCATTTTTTCCTTCGATTTAAGCTTGGCCGCCCGTATGTCTGTCTGCCTTGCATTCTTGTGTAGTCTATCGTTCGTCATTTTTCAGATACTTTGATAAAATTTTGGTGCCTTGATGTGTTTTGGTCCAAGGGCGGACGTTGTTGAAAATGGTTTGGATTGGCCCACTTTTTCAACCATTCAAAGACTTATTTTGATAAATCGTTATATGAATAATTGTCCTAAGCAAAGTGGTGTAGGGCACTTAATCGTGGGCCGGGTTTCACTATAGCGTTTCCGATCGTCTTTATTTTAGCTTAAATACTACTAATGCAGAGTCTCCGTTCCACATATCCGCAGAAGAGGCTGGAAACATTTATAAAGAAGCCCCTGATGGCGGTATAGCCCAAGAAATATCGGATACAGGTAAGATATATTACTTGCAAAACACACACTACTGCAAGCTATAGAAGATTACTGCTTACCTTCATGTTTCATTTGGCTGTTTGGTGCTTAAGCCTGATTTAATTTATAAACTCCATGCTATTTAGTTTTATTGTTTCCTTGTTTTAATCTTTTTATGGGTCGTATAGTTTTATTTTTTATTTTGTACCCTATAGCTTTTTTAGTTACTTATTTTAATAAAGAGTGTTGTATCGGTTTTTATCGTATTTATCTTTCTTTTTTCAGTCGACAAATGGCATTTCATTCATTTGAAGTGAACAACAACTGATGGTAAAAATGTCCTTAACTGTGAAAAATATTTTTCGTATATTGTACTTCAAAAGACGTATCCGGCGTAGGAAAATCATTAAAGCATTTCTTGTTGCAATTCTAGCCCTAGTGGCAATTTATGCTTTTGCACACATTCACACAATCTACAATATATTTGAAAAATCTTATCAAACATATTTTTTTTTAGCAGATTTCTTTTGAGCAATTAATAAAGCAAAATGTTACAAGCCTGGAGACATCCAATACAATTGTTCTTAAAGATAATCTTGTATTTCCTTCGTCTGAAGTATTATTAAAAGAGGATGAATTATCAAGAGGATTCCTTCGAGAATTTCTTTTTCCCCGTTATATAGCCGTGAACGCGTATTCCTTTCTCTATTTTCCGCCACGGGATTTTTTCCTTTCTTTGGTTTAAGAAAATTTCCCTCTTTTTCTTTTACTTAACAAACCTTCCTTTCTTCCTTAACGTAATGCAGACATCCTTCTTTCTCGGTAAAAAGACTCTTTTATTTGCGACTTCCATTGCCACTATAATAACTTACATCTACTATTAAAATATTTTTTACCAATAAACCCCGATTGGTTGGTGGTGTGTATTTTCAAAATTCGAACACGTTCACCTGTATTTTATGTTCTGCTTTGAACTAGCCAAAACTCATTCATCAATATTTCGCATCCGATGCCTCAAAATTAATCGCCTTTATTTTTACAATAAGAAATATTCTGTTTGATCTAGACACGGGGCACTTTTTTAATTATTGTTAAAATAGGTAAACAGATATAATAAGTAAATATATGAAACGATTATTTATAGCTGGGGTAAAACTCAGAACTCAAGTTTGGTAAAGTGTCTTCGTTACGTTCGCCATTCGTTCTTATTATTGCGATAATTTCTTACCGCTGCGTTAGATTTATATTTGTATTTACCGGCTTTAACAACAATCTTTTAGATGTGTAAATACGTACGTTTTTTCCCCTTCATTTGAAATTCTCCTTAAATAAGCATGCCAGGAAAACCAATTCTTCTTTGGATAGTTTTATATATAATTCTAATTTATTATTTTTATAATTGGTCCTTTATGCTTTCGTTTAAACATATTGTTCCAGTATTGAATTTAAAACATTGCTTAAAGTGAGTTATCAAACTAAATCTTTGAAGTTTATAGATATCATGTGAAGACAACAAATGCAATGTCACATGACAATGGAATGGAACAAAAACATGTGATTATTGGGCAAAAGTATGTACGCTTTTGCAACGGAGTCGTCAGAAGTTTGCTTGTTTTATTCTTAGCGTTCCTCTTTACTCTGCTGTTGTGGTACCCGCATTCTTCGAGTTTATTCTCCTCTTTATTGTATGTTGTCGTCCCGTTTGAATGAATTTCGTCGAAGCTCGTCTGGACGACGTTGTCGTGGAAAGTCAGCTTGATGAGTTAATATATGTATTAAAACGATAAGCTTCACATATCTAAATCAGGTATGTTATCGTTACCTGTTCTACTCTTATCTCGGGTGTCTATTTCTTCTGCTATTTCGCAGAGGTGTTAAGGCATTTGGATGTTAACGTCTAAAAACAGAGATATTAAAAACTTAAATAATATGTGACGGCCACATTTTTTGACTTGTTATTTTTGACGTTGTTTAGAAGAGTTCTGTTGTTTTATTAACCCGAACGGATCCACACATTTTCGAAGGTACTGCAAGCATCATACAGCTACATTTACTTAGTTTATTCAATACGTGCAACTTTAATATGCATTTTTTTAAATAGTATGTAATAATAAATAATAATTATGATGTTAGGAAAGTTAGAAAAGTAATATATTTTTAGTTACAAAATTTTCGTATTGTCATATTTGGCAGTGCGTCACAGAAGTATTTACTTAAAAGTTGTCGTAACTCTATAAAAGAATTGTATTAAACATTTTAATGTAGTCGTAATAATAAAACAATACCGAGGGAAAATGTAATTCTCTTACCAGCCGTTGCCGAGCTGGATTTTCATAAATATACATCAAATTTACATTACAAATATTGATATATAACAGGTTCATAAGTACATGTAACTTTCTTTGACAACATAGATGTGATCGAGTTTAGAGTGTACATAGCGTTTATGAATTACTTAAAATCTTTTTGCCATTGTTTTTTTTCAGACATAAGTATCGCTTTGTACCTTTTAAATGAGAAAACGTATGATAAGTCTATGCGCGGTATCTATAACGATTTTTCTCCTCAGGCACCTAATAGCAAATATTACATTTCAGAAAGTGAGGGCTAGAGAGTAGTCATGTAACTGAAAAATAGTCTTCGCTCTTTTCGCTAAGTCAGAAACTTGGAACAGAAAAGGTCATCTATTTGAGGACATTTAACATGAAAAAATATGGTAAATATTTCCCTAGAGAGAAGAAATGAACGAAGAAAGACACACAAATGACATAATAAATTTTATTTTGTATTTAAGTAAAACCACTTAATACAACTATGCTTATTAAACTATGCATTGTGCAGCTTATAAAATGCAATCATGTATTCAGCATGTACTCTCCCTGCCAAAGAGCGTTGATAAGTAGAGGCAATGGGGACTTTACTTGCACTGAGTGGGCATGGAAGCGTATCAATGCCAGCTTTAATCGTAGTTACGAAAACGACCCTAATGCTGGCTTTTCTACGTCGGATCTTCAACGTTTCTTTTAATTAATTCGATTTTCGTTGATTATATTTAATTTCCAATCGAATATTTCGATTAAAATGAATAAACTAAACGAATAAATATTTGTTTAGATATTTGTGTATATATTTGTAAATAACACGGTTTGCCAATACACTTGTTTTACACGAATTCTTTCTTTCTGGTCGTACAGTATACTTTTCTGGTCGTACAGTATACTTTTCTGGTCGTATAGTATACTTTTCTGATCGTATATTTTTGACAGCTTCAATGATAAACAATATGCACGTAAGCGAAAGAAAACTTTAAGCTAAAAAATTCAATGCCTTTCTTATTATTGGAGTCAATTCCGTACTCAGCAGTAATATTCTCATATATTTCCTCTTTCTCTGAGGAAACAAATTTTTGCAATAACAGAGCAAGTAAAATTTTACAAGAATAATGCCAGTATTACCTTAATGCTGCTAAATAATTTAAATATATTACGACCAACATATTACCATCATCGTCTTCACCGCAATAAAAAGCAAACGCAATTATTTAAAAAATTATACGAAACGGAGCCCCAAATTTGAAATCTGGTCGCCTTTAACGCGTGTAAGTGACAGTTGCTGAAAAAGAGAGAAGAAATAAAGTAAGAATAGAGAGAATTACACCACTTTTTCTCAACTGCTTACATGAATATAAACATAAAAATTTTGTAGTCTCTCTTGAAGCATGTGAGAGTAAAATTGACTTTGCGGTACACTACTTATGCAGGCCCTAAAAAAATGGTGAGACCGCAAATTTCAATTTCTGAGAGTAAAATTGACTTTGCTGTATATTTCTTATGCAGGCCCTAGAAAATGCTGAGAATATCAAATCAAATTTCTGAGAGTAAAATTGACTTTTCTGTACATTTCTTATTTTATTGCCATCTCTGTGTTTTATACTAAATAAAAAGAAATGAACGAAAAAAATGATTGGCATTACTTTGTCAATTTTTTCAATTTGTCATTATTTGTCTTTTGAACGGTAAAGATGTGTAAATATCCCGGGAGCTTGAGTGAATATATACGTAATTTAACTGAATTCAAAGATTAAATTTCTTCTCGCGAAAGCTTGTGCGTAAATATATATAAAATAGAAATATTAGCGCATAATAAATACTTTTACATATGATTAATTAATTAAGAAATATTTAATATATTTAGTAATAAATAATATATAAATGCAAACGGACCTGATTTTGGATTGAATTGATTTTATTACTCTGATTGCTCTTTCAGGTAGAATGAAAAGAATATTAAAGTTGCGAAAGAAAACAAAACCATTCGTAATGTATTTAAGAGAATCAAAAACGAATTTGCAGACAATTCGCTCAGTCGAAAAGTGACATTTTTTTTTTAGTGTTTTTTTGAATTTTGAACGAAGAAGATGTGCAAGTATCGCGCGTGATCTGGAATAAGGAAAATTCAATATCTATTTAATTTACTAATTCACTAACTCATAAAACATTAATTTTATTAAAATTTGGCTGATAATTATTCACTTGAATTGTTGGATAAACGAAGACGATATTATTAAGATTGCGATGAAAAGAAAAAAAAATAAGAAAACAAATATGAATTGAACTGCAAAAGTGGAAAAAAAGAAACTGAAAATTACAGTTGTAAGTAACTGTAAATTTTTTCTTGTATACACATTAAACTTAGAGAAATGAAAGAAGCGTTTAAAAGATGTTTTTAAGACAATTATTAAAGATTGTGAAAAAAAAGATTTATTAAAAAAAAGAAGCAAAGTATGAAAGCCCAGACATTGAGTTGTGTTTATGTATACAGCAACAAAAATAACAGCAGTATGCAGCAATAAAAGAAACAAAACAAATATATTTCATATACATACACATATGCATATGTATGTATATCCTGTCTGAACAGAACGCAGATTAGAGAAAAAACTATGTGTACAACATAAACAACAATAAGAATAAGAGTTGGTGAGATTCGGACGGGTGGTGCTTGAAAGTTTTATCGCTGCGAACAAACAATTTGTTTAGCCGTTCTGTATAATATAAGTTTCTCAAGGCAATTCTCAGCCGCAAAGTTTTTTTTTATTATTATTATTAATATTTTTTTTCATGAAAGTAAAGAATATTGCGTACATTATTAATATTTTATTATACGCAATAGCGTACATTCGAGTTTGTTGTACGTGTACAAACATCATTAAGTTGCAACTATAAGGATATAGTGTCAGTGTAATAAAGAAGCAGTCAGTATTGGTCGAGCGGTTGTTAAAGCAACAGTAAAAAATCTACATACTTTAGACTTAATAACGCGCGGGGTTGTTTTCTCACAATTTAAGGGCCCAACAACAAAAGGTAGCTTCCGTGTGTGAAGAAACCTCCCCATTTTTCGTTCTGCTCTTCTTGTCATAAACACAATGTCACCAACATTTTTCTTTTGTTGTGTCTTTTAAATTACCGCCTGGAATGCTGTTATATGCTTTTGTTTTTACTTCAGCTGCTGCTGCTGCTGCTATTGCTATTGCTGTTGTTGCTACTGCCTGAATTACGAAAAGGGAGGAAGTTCTAACTTACTTACTCTGCCATTGTAGTTTACTGCTCTCTGCCAATGTGCACCATTTCTTTTATTTTTACAATAATAATAATAATCATCATCATCATCAACATCAACATAACCTTCGCGTACAGCGCCCTGGTTTTATAAGATGAGAATTTTTGGATTAATTACTAAATTTTTTTTCTCTAAGCATTTGACATCAACTGTCAAAAAGTATACGTAAGTATTACTTGAAAGTAATTTCTCATTTTTCTTTCAAAAGCTAATAATTTCGCAGGCATTTTATTTAATCCCCTTCATCTCGCTCCCTCCGTTTTGTTCTTTGTTGCTTAGAGTGACATTCAATTAAGGTAATTATGTATGAACACTTGTGCTTGCGGGATAATAAGAGAAATCTTAATAGCTGCAATTTTAAAATAAAAAAAATAAAAAATATTAATTATCGGCCACGCAATTTTGAAACTTTTATCATACCTTAAAGGGAACAGTCGTCGTCATATTGTCTGCCAACTACTAATGAGTATTAATTCCTTACAAATTTCTTTTGATGAAATCGAATGTACGCTCCTCCTGATTCTGTATGTAATACAGCTTTCTATATCATTGCAGGGACAAAACAAACGTACTAGAGAATAATAGATAAAATAATTGTCTAGATACGGAATCCGTGTTTCTCGACTTCAAAATCTATGTGTTTTCTGCATGCATCATTTCAATTCGTATGCATCGATATATATATATGCGTTGCGTGCACTTCGTTTGCTTTTTTATGTAAAACACTGGGAACATCTCTTCAAGTTTTTGCGCAAGTTCCAAAAATGTTTTCTTCATTCTTTATAGAAAAACATTTTAATGAATTTTCCGCACAATTATTGTATTGTAGAGGAGTTTTCATTTTTCAAACAAATTTTCCCTAAGTACCTAGATTTTTTTTTTGAAATTTTTGTAAGTAGTTTTTTTGCTAATTAACAAAAGGAGAGAAAAAAAAAACGAAAATTTTGCTTCCAGACAATCAGAGGTTTTAATTTTTCCCTTTCTATGTTTATTTTTATATTTTAATTTACATTTTTGATCTTTCTTAAAATAAAGCCGCTAATCAAAGCATTTTCTTCCCCTAGTTGCTGTTTATAGAAATGCTTTTCTTCCTAGCAATAATCAAGCGACTAATGGAATAGATGCATAGACCTTACATTTAAAGAACAGGTTATAAAAAAAATTCTCTTGGGACGTACATGGCTACGCACACATGCACAACGTATATGTAGGATAATGTGTAACTTCTTATTCAACTATAAAATGGAAGAAAATTCATTTCATTGGTTTACCACACAATGAACTTTCAATAAGAAACCAGACCATATGCCTTATGTGTCAGTTGTCAGAAAATTTTACATATTTGGCACATTAAAATCTTTATTAAACTGTATCCAGCGTAAAGCAGAAAGTGCATGATGCACTGCCGCGAAAAATATTGATGCAACACTTTCATACCTATGGCAAAATTTACACACAAAATTTGCCAAGTGTTTGTAAAGAGCGGAAATATTCTTATTATTCGTTTATTCAGTAACTGAAAAAGTCGTAATTATCTTTATATATTTTATGGGTGATTTCGATGTAACTGCACAAAAATGTAAAAAGAATCCCATATTTGTAAATTAAAACAGTAAAAAAGTGATATTCGGTCCTGACCGAATTTTTTATGCCCTTCATGGTTATCCTAAACACGATTACAAAAAAAGTCCGAGAACGCAATTTTCATACTCTATAATGTGGAAGCGTATGGCTCGATTTATCTACTTTCAGAATGAAAGTGGAGAAAGTTATATGAATAAAGTGTGTTACACTTTAAGATTAATAAGCAAGAAACCCAAAAAGCATAGGTATTCATAATGTGGGCGTTGTAGGCCGGTATTTTGAAAAGTTTGGGTAATTTTTAAATTCTTTTGTAAATGTGTAGGCAATGGCTCCATTTTAGCGAACGGAAGCGACCATTGGGCAGACGGACAGATGGACACACAAATGTATGGATATGCTTAGATGCATTCCGATTATGAAACTCTCTAAGAATTTGTGTACTCAAGTTTTCTAACGGATGCCATTAGCCAATCATCATCTACAATAAAACCCCCATAGTATTTTTACTTGCTTAAAAAAAAAAAGCTGATGCCTGCTTATGGTCTACAGTGTAAGCGTAAAAATATTACGCCGTCTAAATATCACATGCTTTGATTTCAAATCCTAAAGTTGATCAGCTCCTAAGATCAGCAAGAAAGGCGTTCTTTCAATTTTTCTATACCCCAAAATACTTGTTTATGCTCCTAGACCACCGGTCTAGTAGTTCAAAGGAATATTTTCATTAACATTGGAGTTTTCGGTAAATGTAAACCATATTTTCGGACAGTAATTTTTGTTGTTTCGTAAAACGTGTGCCAAACTTTCGCGAAAGAAACGAATTTTGTTTGCGATTACAGGCAGCCTGAACCCATATCGCAAATTAATAACTGCCTCAATCGCAGTTCATTTTAATTTCGTTGCTAAAGTATAACATAACGCTGAGTTCTATGAGTTTTCAGCAATAGCAACCACTTACGAAATCATCTGGCGGCAAGTCTGGAAATGATCACATAATTTATTATAATCCAGTTTTTTCATTCAAGAAGTATTGTTGCAATCGCTGAATCGATTTAATTACCATAATATTAATATTCGTTGTAGAAATTTCTCCTTGAATTCTAGGTGAGAACTAATGTATTCCACATTTGTTTCATGTAATGAATTATGTAAATGTAAACATTCAAGTTAAGAAATCTCAAGTGATTATTTATTTAAGAGATATAAAAATCATTAAAATATATTTCCTTAGTGATCGTGCTGGAATTTAATAGATCCGTTCAAATCAGCGCAGCATTAAGTAGAAAATTTAGTTTTTTTTGGCTACAAAGTGAGTTTTTTCTTTTTTTTTGTTGGCTAAGCTTTTGTAAGTTGCGTGCGTAAACAATGTTGGAAATAGAAAAACAAATGGAAATGGAAAATATTTGTTCATTAATATTTTCAAAGTTCGTTTGGAGCAATGGAGAAATTCGATAATTTTAAAACAAGCTTCCTCTAAGGTATGAATTAAAACTCAAACTGTTAGTGTCCCTGGTAGTCTGACTGTGTTGAAAGCTATCGCAAATCTCTCGGTTTCGCACCATTCATAAATTAAGGAATACTATCGCAAGATGCAATTGTAAGATTAAAAGGCTTTAGGTACCTAGTTTAGGTATTGCTTTATTGACAAATGAGTAAGTTGACCAAACGGCAAAGTCCGCTACTTCCGTCCCTCTAATTATGGACAATGTTATGGAAAAGTTGGACCTTCAAAGAAACGAAGAAAAGCTAGAGAGAAAATTACGGTAGCGGATCTGCAGTGTTATCGCTAGAACCATCTCTCTTTATATTGGGAAAATTCAAGTAAAAACTGGTACCCGTCTTGGCCGTATTACAATAACGCATATTCTTTGTGACTGCCTCAATATTTCCTTTATTCGAGAATCGCATTCGGAACATAATCTTATGCGTATTCTGAAATCAACTACAGAACGCAATATCAATGTAATGTATTACTTTATTGGATCCGCCTGAGTGGCCGAGTAGGCAAGAGTCTCGACTAGCAACTCAATAGTCGTGGGTTCAAACCTCAAGTGCGGTAGAGTTTTTAATAAAAACCGAAAGCCCTAGATGCTAGTGCTTTTAAGACTTTAGTCTTAGAATTTATTCTCTGGCTAAATTTATAATAATAATAATAATACTTTATTGGAACCACTCGACCCATTTTATTTAAAGGTATTAGTGCGCCCGTCTTTCGTTACCCTAAACCACACCGCTTAACTACACTTTTTCATGTAACGATTTTTTCAAATAAGGTATTATTTGGGAAGTGGTCCGACCCGATCACCAACCTAGCGTCCAATACCGCTCGTCTTTGATTCAAAAAATGTCAATATACTAAATTTCATCAAAAAATTGCGACCTGTATGTCGAAAGAAACAAGATTGCCAAGCGGACAGACGGACAGACAAGCTCGAATCGGTTCAGAAATTCTGAATAATAATAAAGATGTAAGTTACAAAAGCAAAAAAATTATCACTTATAGACTGACTCGTACATGCATCAGTTTTATTGGGGTTTCATGACAGTTAAATATAAAGAACCAAGAAAATAAAAGAACCAAGTGTGTAATTTGAACTGGCAGACTAAACCATGCTACGCTTTACGAAGTTATTTCGTCCTTATTCTTTTCCCATTGCATATATATGGCAAACTTAGCTTATCTTATATCCCTAAGAAGTGGGCAAGAAAAGCAACTGCTTAATACTAAAGGGCCTGGATGTCGCCTCTCATGAACAATCATTAAAAGGACAACATTCGCACCACACTTTGTTACTTCCCCAAGCATGTAAAGGGGATCAAATTCCCGATCTAAAGTAGGATTATGATGTATGCACGTAAGTGAAAGTTACTTTTGATGTTTGCCACCAGATGATAAGGATGTTTATTGTGATATGTAAAAGAGCCCAACATAAAGTGTATTTGTTTCCAAATTTAATAGTTTCAACTGAACATAGCCATGTCCATCCGGTCGTCCATTCCCCCCACTGTCAGTGGTGTCTGCTTCTACAAATTTTACAACGCCCACAACATCAGATGGAGCTCTATATGCCAGGACCATTAGTACAAAAATGGGCGTAACACGACTCTAATAGATAGAAGAATAAGTGAATGCAAAATTTTGTTCAAATATGTTGTCAAAAAACTAACTTTTATTGAAAGATGAGTGGAGAGCTATGCCGATGAAGCAGTTCATGTGTCCACTATGAACAGAAGTTACTTTTTAACATACATAGGTTCGAGTTTTTATACTCGACCCTTTTTTGTTTTTTTACATTAACGTTTCCGATCTTGATTGCAATTAAAATGATTAAAAGCTCCCTGGGTGTAATCGAAGGGAGGACAAAGACTTCGAGATCATAAAGACAGCAGAACATTGCAATTCTCTATGGGAGATGTGTGAAGCGCAACGAAACCGCCCACTAAACATCAGAAACATGTACGATATATGTATTGTGCGTGTGCGTATTTGTTTTGTATTTATTAGAAAAACCACACATCGGCAGGCACACACACACACGCACACGTTTATCGAAAAAAAAACAGCTGCATAAAAGAAAGAAAAACAATTCAACTGTGCATTTTTGTTGGATTGTTTGTGCAATTTTGCAAATGTTGCTTCTGTGTTTATTGCGGTTTTTTAGTCTTCCTTCGTTACAGTTTTTATATTTTTTCATTTATAGATTTGTTTAATACTTGAGTAAAAATAGGCTTAATATCTAGAGCAGAGTAATCTGTGCGCTGCTGTGATTAGATGGTTCATCTATCCTTTTTTATCGTTTGCTGCCTCTTTCTCTCTCTATTTGTGTGTGTATGTGTATGCGTATGTGTGTGCATATCCCTCTCGCATTCCCCCTTTCTTCCTTTCGTTTCATTTCTCCCGCCAGCCGTGATTATATCGTTCATTCAACTAATCAACCAAACACCGAACCAACCAACAAACCAACCAACCAACCAACCATTTAAACGCGTTCGCAATAATGCGTTGTGTTGTTGCTTTAGCACCCACTTAAAATTAAATTGAGATCGTTGTTGACGTTGTCGTCATCATTGCTGTGGAAATCATGAATGAATTTAATGCTTGTGTATAAGCAAAACAACAACAACAACAGCAACAATAAATTGTGTTAAAAATATGAATAAATCTCATGATATTTTCATTTCTCTTCTTTTTTTTCCATAGATGAACAAAAAAAAAAAAAAAAAATAATAAATAAATAAATAAAGAAAAACAAAACTCGCTTGTCATTAAGTCATTTTTAGATTAGTTTTCAATTCAGTCTGTCAGCTTTTGTTTGTGTGTGTGTTTTGTTTTGATTTTTATCATTTAAATGCTGTTGGCCTTTTATTTTTTTTTTTTGTTTGTGTGCCTGTTCTTTTTTTATATCTTTTTTTTTTTTTTTTTGTATAAATGCGGAGGGTGCGTTTTGTGTTATGAGTAAGGTTCGGTGTAACAATTTTGTTTGTTTTTTTTTTTTAGTTTTTCATTTCCTTTTAATTTAATACTTTTGATTATTGTTGCTTACTTAATACGTTTGCATTTTATTTTCGTGAAGAAAAATTTTGATTTGTTTTCAAAATATTATCGCTCCACCGATATCGAAAGCGTAACCGGGATAAGAAAAGTCCATAGGGCACTTTAATGCAATCAGGGAACCATCATTATCAATCGTGTTTTGTCTTTGTTCGCGTAACTCACAGGTGTCGTTGCGATAGAAACTTGCTAACTTGAAGGCGACATAGCCATCGACCCATTTTTGCAACTCTTCAACTTTGTCACAGAGCAGCTAATCTGTTAAATAGGATTGTTCTGACCTAAACCAGTGCTAATCAGAAGGAGATAGATATGGAGAATGCCGCGGGTTCTCCATGACTAGCTTTTGTTGGAGACGACCGGACTTGTGCGAGTTTCGTTGTTTTCAACTGAAAAATTTCTTGCACGAAATTTACCAAACCTCTTTCTCACACTTTCCTAGCTTACTCTATTTGCATTCCAGGCCAACCGTAGTTTCAGCTGCATTTTTTTGCAGATTCATTCACTTAAGCACATAGAAAAACTCAGTCTCCTAAATGACGTTCGTCCCTTTAAGCTTTGATGCGCACTGGACAACAGCTTCTAGACAATTGAAACTTATACTGTTCAACGCGTCACATGCGTTCTACGAAGCAACAATTTTTAGCGGGCGGAATTCATTTATACGCCTATTAACTAACGTTTTTTTTTGCCAAAGTTGCAGGTACTGCTATCAGTTATTATCAAGCTAAATGTGGGCATCAGTTAATTCGATTTAAGTACAAATTGGTGTTGAGTCAGATCTGGGGTCAACATGAAGCAAAAAAAAAAAAAAAATTTTTTTTTAACGTTTTCACATCTGTAGTGAAAGGGGTGCGGTAGTTATGTTCATCTTGGTCGGTATTTTTTAGACTTTGACCTGGAAACCGATTTAGGTCGTTTCAGCGAAATATCTTATTAACTGTAGACGTACTAGTTTTGGTTTTTTTTAGGATGCGCATTGTGTGTTATATCAAGAGGATAAAGTACAATTCGAACTGCAATCCCTGTAATTCTGCTATTGCGGAAGTCGACTTGTTATTGCGTGCATTGTCTTGACGACGGCAGAGCAGTTTTTCTCTTCTATTTAGGCCCAGTTTTTTGCAATTTTGTCGTACAAACAATGTTGCGTAATATTCGCCATTGATTTTTTATCTCTTTTCAAGACAGCCGCTTGACTATCATACAAATCGTATTCCAAAATGCAAGCGCTGCGACTTTCCCATCTGACTGTTCCGGCTTTAGACAGCCTGTCGCGCGTTTGCACTCCACTTGGCTGATTGTCAATTCAAGGCTGAATTAAAGTGATGAATCAATGCTTTAATTATTGTTAGATATCGCATAAAAAAAAATCTTTTTCTTTTGCTTAGACCGCTTCAAATCGCACTTTAAATTCGCAAGGTTTTGTTGTTTTTGGTGAAAACTGGGCAAATGCGATGTACCTACCTCATACGGAGCTTTCTCATGGATAAATGTTTAGACAAAGTAGTAAATACACTATCGTTTGATACCTTTAGGACGTCAGCTTTCTCAAGCAAGTCCAGTTTACGGTCTGCAAAGACGACTTTGCGCAGTTGTTGGATGTTTTCGATATCGACATCAGTGTTTTAATCTCCCTGTTTAAAATCTCCCTTCTAAATTTCTCTTTTATTTCTGCTCGTTGGAGCAGAGTCCAAATGACATTTGTCACTCGTCATTGCTTTGCTTGAGCGGTATCTGTCGCCATAAAAATGCAATTCTTTATCAACAAAAGCAATCCCGATATTTCCACTATTCTGAAAATCGGAAAAAGTAGCGGCATTAACACGCCCATAATTTGTAAACTGATTATCGGAATGTCATGAAATCTGGACAAGTCTGTTTTGAAGGTTGGTATTATATATATAAAGACTATATCGATGCGTTAATACTGGCGACATATCGCTATGCCATCATACGAGTTTATTGAGTGACATGTTATTCAATTACGTTTATCATCGCGGGGTGCTAAAGTGTTAAAGAATTAAAGAATAAAGTCAATATTTAAAATAAACATTTATTTATAAAACTTTTTCGAAAGAAAGGAAAATAGGTTTTATTTACCACAAACGAGATTGATTTTTTTGCACTTTTCTCTTTTAAACTTTTCACACTAAAACAATAAATGCGTGACACGTCTTTTCTACCTGCACTTACATAGTTGTTTGTTTTGGCTTGTGCTTTTCTTTGTCTTGCTTATGCTACATAACCTCAAACTAAGTGAAACCTAAAAATCGCTTTTGCATATGAGTTTAAATCATTTACATTTTTGCGCAGCATTTCTTTCCTGTTTCGTAAGTGCTTACACATTCATACATACAAATATATGTATATATTGTATGCGCATACGTACGTGTGTATGCATGCGTAATCAATAGTTCTTGTATACATTAGCGAGAATCGTTGATTGCAAAATTGTGTATGCATGTATCCATGTATGTATGTATGTATGTATGTATATGTTCTTATAAAAACTAGGCTAATTATATGTAAACAAATTATCAAAAAAGTTAAAAAAAAATATTAATTCTATGCACACACTTTTAAATTTAAAAAAAAACGAAAACAATATATATGCACACACACACACACACATATATATATATATATATATATAAGATAGACATCTACAGAAAGCTTACCGACAAAATTAATTCATGTCATAGCTAGTATATGATCTTCTATATGCTTCTCTCGCACGTTGGCTATGTATCTAATGCACACATCAAATACCACATTCTTCGAGGTACAAAGTACCTAAAAAGAAATGCTTAATGTGTGTATTTACTCTTTGATCTTTGACAAAAAAAAAAAAAAAAAAAAAAAAAATTATATTTTTTTCGTTTACTTGTTTATGTAGCACTTAAAATGCATTTCCCACTTCAAGTGTCAATGGCACAAACATTCATTTATATTTACACACACAAACACAAACACACACACACACACACAAGCATATGTGCGCAAAGAGACAATATTCTAATGTACAAAGTGCTCTAGTGATAAGTAAATACTTGCGATACCATCGTAAGATATGCAGGTATTTGTCGGCATTACTCTTATGAAATGGCTTTTGTATCTGAAAATCATTTCAAAAAAAAAAAAAAAAACAATTGCAGGCAGGCAGGCAGCAAGTTCATTGTTTCGCCTGCTGGTGGGTTGAGCTGCAGGGATTGAGCTGCAAGCTGTAAGCTGCTTTCTTCATCATCCATTATCATCTAATAGTCCTTTCGAATCGAATTGATTGATAAGCCAGAGTAATGCTCATGCATTTACTTTTGTAATTATTTTACGCTTCTATTGTGAAATTAGCAATTTTAATAGCACTCACCATCACCTGAAAGAGAAGGCATATATATTTGCGGTTGCTTGCAATCGATAGAAATAAGCAAAAATAATATGTTAACAATTTGCGCAGTCTAAAAAATATTGAGCTTAACAAGCAGCGAATGTGCCAGTGCCCCTCTGTATGAGTTTGATTAATGAAATCTTTATGAAAACGTCCTCCTGCTTCGACTGAGAACTCACTGTCTTTTCGACGAGGAGTATGAATACCTCTTCGATCAATATTTTGTTCGCTGCAAATATTATTTTGAATAGATATCATAATGTTTTCTTAAAAGATTAATATTATGTAAGATTAACATTGGCATAACTTCTTTTCCTAGACTAGTTTTCACATAAAAAATTTTCAGCAAGCATATGTTAAATTGTCACGAGGTCACGGCGTACGCACAACATTCCCTATAGAATGGATTTGTGCTAAAAAACGCTGGAGTTGTTGTTTTTCCTTCCCACGAATCCTTTCGCAACAGTGTGACGAACGATAAAGACTGCTTGCCTTGCGAGCACAAAAACAATAAACCACAATATCGGCGCCAAAGCTACCGCATAGTCTAGCAGTTAAGAAGTGCGACTATCAAGTTGGCAAAAATTCGGAGACAATCCTTAGTGCAGTTGACCATTCTTTAAGCACTATTCAGTCAGCGCTTGATTTATAAAGGCAGCACGCTTAGCGCACCCCTCACCACCAATCTATATATCTTAAGGCAAGGCTTTAAAAGCCAAGACCTTAACATTTAGCAAATTGTAATATATTTTAAGTTGAACGTCTTACGGGTTTTACTTCGTCTGTGTTGATATTTATTATTATACCCTTCGTGTCACTTGTGACACAAGGATATATTAAATTTGTGAGAATGCATGCAACACCCAAAGGAACTTAATGTAGACACCACCTTTTATTATATTAAACTTGTCTATCCGTCTGTCCGTCTCGTCTTCTTCTGTTCAATCTGCAGGTTATTTTGATGAAATTTGGTAGACCGATCATGTCTCGGCACAACAACGAACGCCATTGAAAATAGTTCGGATCGGATCACTTTTTCGTTTAACCCTCATATAAAGACTTATTTTGAAAAACCATTATATGAATAACTCTATTAAACGAAGTAGCGTAGAATATGTAATAGTGGACCGTGTCTCACTGCACTCTTTTTATTTGTAGGCAACTTTTCTCGAAACTATTAGGCGATTCGGAAAGAAATTTCGTTTTTTTGACGATAACAAGGGCTGGTCGCCATTGTATAGTGTATAAAAAATATTTTATCAAGAACAATAGATTTAAACGGTCAGTGGCATTCTGTCCATTTGTCGCCTCCGTATGTATCCAGTAAGTTTCTTCGCTAGTAATAGAAGTAAAGTACACCGAAAGAACATTTTTCCCACACAAGTATTACGATGTCAGCTATCAAATATATGCAGATCATGCGCCTTAAATGTCTTCCCGAACTTGAGATCGTTGCCACTACTTTGTAATAGATTTTCAATCATTGATTGTCCATTTATTTATTTCCTTTTGTTTAGTGGATAAGAATATGTTCGCTAATGGTTCTAACTAATAAAGTTGATTCTTTAATTGATTCCAACTGCCTTTTATTCATCTACTTTACTGACTTGACAAGTTTCGAGTAGATAAAGAAAAATTATGGAATTTTCACCTTTTAATTGTAAGAGGGAACGTGGAATGTCAACAAACTTTTATGCACATTTTTATTGTTGCTGGTGATTTTAGTTATCATTTCCTCTTCTATTTTACAGGCTCACTGAGTGTAAATCTATTAAATTCAAGTGTTGTTTTCCTTCTTCATAGCAGCACAATACCGTTACTTCCTGTAATTTTACACGACCTTTCAGTTTGCTTACTCTACTCTAGTCTACTCTAACTACTCTCAAGTCGTGAAATATAGTGACACTTTACGCATGTGGCATTTATATGAATATGTGTTAGGCACCTAAACACTCGTTATGCTAGTATAAAAACTAACATACAGTTAAGTAATTCGTAAAGTTTCCTAAGAGCAATTTAAAGGAAATGTTCTTGTATGCGATTTAAATATTTGTTTAAATTCAATGAACTCAAGAATTGAACTATGTGCGCGCGTGTGTGTGTGTGTGTGTGTGCGTGTGTGAGTGAGTCAAGATACATTTTTTTGCCCTACACTGTTAGCGGCATTACGTGTGTGCGAACGTGGGTGTGGAACACCCAGAAAGACTTGAATATGTCTGTTAATCTGATCCATGTCCATTTGTCTTTGACCTCCATATTAAATGACTAGACAAAATTTGCATGAAAAGTGATCATTTATCGAAGTTCCCTCCATCTATCATCTTAAAAAACAACTAAAGGTGGAAAATGAAAATTTGAGATGAAAAAGCCCAAGGCAAGCAAGCGCAAGGGCTATTATTTGCTTGAAAATTTCACAAAGATGAGCTAGGGCAAGGATTGCGTTGCGCAAAACTGAAGCGCATTTTAAAGGTCTTTCACAAACCGTTCCCTACGCAGGACGCCGAAATTTTAAAAAAACATTCGACTGGTCCAATCACCCTTGGCCGAGACCGTGTTGATTAATAAAGTTAAACTTTGCACAACAAAATTTTTTTTTGCTCACTAGACGATTTTAATTCGATCCCGTCTTATCCACCCTTGCATTATTTTTGCAGAAAGCTGAACTTTCCTTATGTACATTTCACTGCAAGGCTACAAATCAGGTTTGAAGGTATGAGCAATACGTTTGTGACAGTAATGCGCTTGTCGCACGCTATTTCATATCCGAATAAATTTCGAATCTGCCCGCGCTTGGTATAACTCAAAAATACATGGATAGACAGATTTGACGGACGGACAGATACGCGAACTTGGATCAATTCAGAAAGTGAAAGTGGATTCTGAGTCGATTGCTATAACGCAAGAACATACAGACAGACATTGCACGGACAGACAGACAGACAGACAAATTTCGATTCAGAAAGTGAATCGATCGGTAAAAGAAGAGATGAGTTTATCTCCTTTTCTGGGTGTTGCATACATCCGCACAAAAATAATATACCTTTTTATCAGAAGTGACGTGGAATGTGAAAATTATATTCACTAAATAAGTTACCAATGTAAAGATTCATTGTTTTTCTTTTTATAAAAATATGTTTTCTTCATAAGAAATGTTTTTCTCTGTCTTGTTCTAATTTTCTTTTCATGTAAGTATCTTCCATAAGTTTTCTTTTTGCCTTCGTTCTTCATTCTATAATAGCACATGGTTCTTGCTGGTACCATTGGCAAGATTGTTTTTAACCATAGTATACAAAAGCTTGGCATCGTTTACAAATTCTGCGTTCGTATTGCGAATTCGATGTAGAGTGCGACGAGAGCTGTAGCATAAGGCGACTTACAGGAAGCATTGAACTTAAACTTGATGTGAATGGTTTCCTATATAGCTATAGAGGACGTTATAGCGTTAAAGACTTCTAGCTGGGTGACACGCCCACATTTGCAAAAAAATGCTTTACAAATTTTATGTATTGGTTTCGAGTACGTGGTGTGTGCGTATCTTCCTATTAGGGAATCGAATTTGATTTCACATTTGATTTTATTTCTTCTGCTGACATTAGACGCTAATAATATTGATATACATATCTTGATTTATCACAGTTAGGTACAATTGTTTTTTATGTGTAGCATGATGATGGCTTAAAATCAAATCAAATCAATGGACAATTAAAGAAATATTTCGTCTTACGTTGGACATTACGAATGTTGTCCAAGACTTGCCTCAAGCCAAGTAGAATAATTTTTTTTTTATTTTCATTTCTCGTTGTCTTGGACACGTTAACAAGCAATTTTATTCGAGGCAACATCAAAATATTGTTACTCGTGTACTAGCTTTTGCTTTTGCTGCTACTACGTGCTCACTTTGTACATACACCCGTATTGCGATATTAAAGCAACCTTAGGTGTAATTTACACAAAATTATTCGCACATTTTCTTCGGTAGTTCGGCTGTGTGATATAGAGACGTGATATAAACATTATTTTTTGGTTTTGTTTTTTTTTTGTTTTTTTTTTTTTCGTCTTTCATATTTTGTGTAAGGTCACTGCGAAAGTGTTTTATAGATGGCATGGTTTTCTGTGAACCCAAAGGTTATTCAATCTTATCGCCTCGGTACCGACAGCGGGACAATCAAGCAGATCTCAATAAGCGGTTAATTATGTTTCTTCGTTTTTTTCTTCGCTTCATACGTACTTTTAGTGTTTTCCTTTTCCAAGGGAATTGTTCGCGCTTTACACACGCACGCACACACACACATATACATATATATATATTTACATATATATTTTTTCTTTTTCTTTATACCGTTTTTATGCATAAACACAAGAGGCCGTTCTTAATCAATTTCCGGTGTATATGTATATTATGTTATGGCGATGACGACGACGATGATGATGATGATGATAAAATTGTATGTTTTTCTTAGTTGTTGTTTTTTTCTCTTCTTCGTGTATAATTTACTGTATATTCTATGCGCGAAGAAAAAATAGATTAAAATTATGAATCGAGTTCGGATGTTTTCCATTATTATGGAAATGTTACGATGAGAAAAACTCACTATGTTCTATATGTTACCTACCTACCATTATATATCCTGATTATTTTCATGTCGTTTTTACTGTCGATATCTGTGCTATAAAATGTTAGTATTATTGCATATATATATATATTTTTTTTTTCTAGATTCTCTATTTAATTTTTCCGTAATTTGAATTTCATTTTCACAATTTAACTGTTATTGGTCGTCCTCTGCTTGCGAATGAACTTCGCTGTCAAGTGAAATAAAGTCAGTAATAACCTACTTTTACTCTGTGTAAATGAAAAATCTTGCAATCACTTGCACGCGCTCTTTCTTTAACTACTTTTTCATTCAAGCTTCATTTTCTTCTTCTTCTTCTTTTTTTTTTTTTTTTTATATGTTTTTCTTTTAATTTTGTTGTTGATTTCTTTGTTTTTTTTTCTTTTAGGCTTTCAAAATGATTATCAGTGATTTTCCCCTACTTACAACAATAACAAGAACAGCAAGAAAAAGCATCGTCTTTTACATTGTACTTGCCTTTCTGTACTGATAACTTCGTACAGTTACATTCACTTATGTATTTCTCTCGCACTCCCTCCTCACTTAACTCATGAGAGTTTTGGATTTCTAAGAATTTGTTTTTGTTTTTCTTGCTAATATCTAAGTTGTTGATGCATAGGTTCGTTCATTGAAGCATGCGCTTGCTTGTTAATCACGCATGTTTTTCCTACGTCTTACATCGAGAAACCAAGCCAAAGCTTAACAATTCGCTACAGGAGAAAGAGAGTCTATTAATTGAATTTTCTAAATGCTCTACTCAGGTCCTCAATAAATTAATTAATATATTGCCCTTGAGGTAACGAAAAAGGATAACATATTTTGTTGGTGTGTGTTTGTCTTAAAGTTCAAATCATTTTGTCATTATGATGATAAGTAACTGCATTCTTCCGCTTACATTTCTTCTTACGATCCAATACCAGTTAACATACCGTTTGTAATTTTAGGTATTCCATTTCAATTTTAATCGGAGACGAACTTTTGACTAAAATTGCAAGTTTAATGGAATTTTTGATTTTAGTTCTAGATTCGGTCGAATCTAACCCGGACCGAAACTCTCGTCATTCCAATTCAAATCAGGCATTATCGGATTTGGACCTCTTTGCCAGTTCCAATTGGCACTTTGGAATCATCCGATGATGATATTAGTTTCGGAGTCACTCAGCAGATGTTGCCTCTACGCGTAAGAGCGGTTAGAAAGAAGTGCACTTAAAGCGAGGAGAAAGTTCGCTTGAAGCTTATGATCCCGCAAAAGATGGGGAAAAAACTCTAATTTGCTTAAGGCCGGGTCTCGATTTCATTTCAATGAATATTATTTCATATCTTATATGGAGTGTTTCATCTATGTATTTTTTTTTACACAAAATAAATAATTGGCGGTGGCAACACTACTATATTATAATTATGGATTCAGTCAGCTGAGAGTGCACAACCTGTGCACTGTGATTATTCCAATCAAATCCAAAGGAAATGCTGATTTTCTTTGAAAATCATGTTCTCTGATGAAGCTTATTTTGTACTAAATGAACACTGTAATCAACGGAAGAGAAAGCACTGATGTTTTTCGGGTTTGGCGACAGGATTTTTTTTTTAGAAACCGACAAAGTAAACGTGCCTACAGTGGATGGTGGACGTTACGGAAACAAAAACCAAAGCTGATTTGTAAGTGAACTAGGATACCCCTTAGCTTGCAAGACAATCCTGCAAGAGAGGTGGTCTGGCCTATTCAAAGATTAAAGTATCGGAGTGAAAGTTTGGATATGGTCCGAACTTACCTCTCTGAACAGACCAAGGGCTACCAAGCATCTCTAATTATTTAATGCTTCCCAAAGCGCGGCACCCAAGCGGTCAGGCCTCATGCACCATTTAAAAATGAACCTATTCCATTTCTATCACTTTAAGACAAGCAAAAAGCCAGTGTCCATCAGACAAGCGTATAAAAATCATCCTTTAAACAACATTGTGTGCTCTATATTTGTATAAACCGACTTTCGCCGAAGTTTCGGGCGCGGTATATGTGAGTGCAAGCTTCTCCCCGAGTGATCCTGGCAAGCAGCAATTTTAACCGATGCGCACACCTACACCTAGGTGCCTAAGGAGGGACATGTGACATTAAATGATTGGGTAACCAGACCTCCGTGGATTTTATAGTTTTGTGTCTATAACACTTTAGAATTATCGGCATTACGCCTGTCATTATGTTCACAGTGTAGTATCCGCATTATTCATACATCCCGGGATGCCATACAACTACTTTTCTCCTCGGATTTAATGTGCAAGGAGCAGATGTCAACCCCGCATGCACCGGGCACTTAATTCACGCTTCAGAATCTTTAGCCCCCTCAATAAATCTGTCGTCACATCTTGTAACTCGACTTAGCTGAATTCTTAGTGGGTAAGTCTGCAAGCAGGCAATCCTTGTCACTCCAGATGACTCTCCAAGAAGAAAAGACTTTCGTCAGCGGGAAGCAAATTTACCGCTATAGGTCAAACAAGTTGAGAGACAATAAACCTGTTATCAAGTTTAGCACGCAAACAATTTCCAGAAATTCGGATGTTAATTGGCCGCCAAGAACATCCAATTTGACAATTTTCCTTAAAGTTACAAACTAAAATTCGTCGAGAAATTGAAGCCACAAAAGTTCGACCTTTATATGCAAAGAAAAAAAGAAGTCAATCACAAATCATTTCCGAAGCTTGATCTCTTTCAGTTTACTTTTCTAGCTTGAGTTATCGCTAGCGAGTTATCGATTTTAGCTCATGGTAATGTGGAAAGAGATGTTTACGCAATTACAGCGAAGATGCTTTATTATCGCTTGCAATGCGGTTGTTAAATCTGGATCATTGCAGGATTGTTTCTTATCTAATCTTACAGCGAGCAGCAAAACAGACATTGGCCACAGTTGGATGAGCATAAGCTTATCTGTTTTCTTTTCTCCTTCTTTTTTTTTTTTGCTGTCATGCCCATGGCCCTGTAAAACAGTGCAGTGCGATGAAAATATATGAACAATGTCTGTTTTAGTGCGAAAGCATCAATTAATCAGATTGTCTTCGAATGAAATGTATGTTCTTTCACTTTGATTGCGAAGAGCAGCAGATAAATCTGTAGAAGTCAGCACAAAGACAAATGCGCTTTAACGGAAATGTTTAAATATTTCACAAATAAGGTGCGAAATGCAATCGAATTTCACGGCATTGTCGACTTATGCGAGACTTTTGCGTCCCTCGTATGTTATATACATGATAGCTTTATCAGTTATCTGGCTTTCGATGGCAATATGGTTCCGCTAAAGACTGAGTGGTTGACTCCCCGCCAGCATTCAATGATTACATGTGTTCCAGCGAAGAGGAACGGGAGTCGAGACTTTCCCTTTCGGTGCCTTTTATTATCAATCAACTTTGCAACTCTTGCTTTTAGTAAAACTCACTATTCTTTCCTTCCAACTTCCAAATATAATTGATGGCCCAAAATGCGTCTTAAGCCGTGCGTGTTTTATGAGTTCGGCATAGCTGTCAATGGCTGGAATAGCTCCGAGACGAACGAATGAGTGTAGCATGGCTGACCTCTAAAAGGATAAAATATTTACAACATAGCAATTCAATTTTGCACTTCCTCTATAGTGGAACCGTCGCGGACTTTTGATACCATTTTATTGGATTTGAAATTTTTCATTTGCAATTTATGGTAATTTTGGACAAAACTTAATGCGAGAAGTTTTCTTAAATTATTACTTACTTCGGCATTAGCAAAATATTTATAGTCATTTTTTATTTATTGCTCGTCTAGCACAATTATTCTTTTTGAAAAAGAAGAAGACACAAACTGTTGTATACAATTTTGACATTTTTAATACCCACAACCAGTTTCTTTGGCAAAAAAAGACAACTTTTCAATAAATTGTTTTTACTTTTCATTGTTTATGAATGCATTCAGCTGAAAATTGCTTGCTGGATGTTGTGGACTGTGTTAGCTCACTTTAAAGGGACATATGCGGCTATTCTTTGTGAAGTGATTTAGAAGAATACCGATACAAATTTTTCTGTTCGAACGCAAGGGCTTATTCAACTTAAGAAATCACTCTCCTTTCCTTTGCCTAATCTTTTATCTCAGTTTAGACGATTGCTATAAACATATGCTTGAATTTATCTTATGCTTTAAGATGGACTTAAAATGGAAACAAACTGCAATTATTATTTTCTTGTCAACACAAGATAAGAGGTCTGAATCGAACCGAACCGAACCGGATCGAATCGACGTCGCATAGCTTAAGAGTTGCGAAACTCGGCTAGCAAGTGATCGATCACGAAATCAAATTTGGTGCCGGTAGGTTACATTTTGTCGTAGCTGTAGCATGTGCTCAGTTGGTAAAAGTAAAATGGACCCTGTGTCCACTAGACTCCGTTTAGATCTCATCTCGTTTTCACTTCTTTCTGTCCAAGGGTAGATGGACAAAAAACCAACTGACATGTTTAGGAGTTTTTATGGGGTTTTTTTAGGGTTTTTGAAGTTTGCTTCTACGCGTTTTAAAGTTATTGAAAAAAATATTAAATTTTGATGCCCTATGATGTTAGGTAGGCGCGATCCACTTTCCAATCTTTTGTACAGCCCCTAGAGCCTCGGGTATAGAATATGCGTCCAAGCTACGGCTTAGGAGTAATGCAGGAGGAACCAATTTTTTACTTCTTTTGTGAAATGAAAGTGTTCTCAGTTAACGTTTTACTATAGGCGTGTCTCTTGATCGATTGGGCCCGTTTTCAATACTAACTTGCGCTCAGTGTTCCTCCCAAGTTTGAGAGTTCATCAGTCGATGGGTTCATTTTTCCGGCCAGGAGAATATTTACAGCAAAAAATGCACCGATGGACAGGCGGACATGTTTAAATTCGCTCAGAATTTGAAGCTGATCGAGAATATAAATATACTTTGTGAGGCCACTGAAGCTTCCTTCTAAGCGTCGCAAACGTTTTTACAAAGTTAATATACCTCTCATCTCCTTTAAGAATTGGTTTCGAGCAACTCAACGGCTAGCAAAGTTTCTAAGACCGAATACTTTTTTTCCACTCTATAACATATTCTCAGAGAATATTCATAAATTCTTAAATGTTTCTTCCCATTCTATTGAATTCCGGATGTCTCGGATAAACGGATATTAAATAATATAATAATTTATTTGCATAGAGAAATGGCTTTTTAATTAAACAAAAGAGCACTTACGCAAAGCAATTAAGCTAAGGAAATGTTTAAACATATGTACGTACACTTATTTGGAGCATTAAAACAAGAAACAGTTGCCAAAACGAGAAATGCAAGAATATGCAATAGTTATTGACTGACAAGCTATACGGAATAGAATAGGAAATGCAGCAATACGTGCAGAATATACTAAACCTTATTATGTACTAATGTCACATATATGAACTGTTTAGCCTTCTGTTAGTTCTTGTTTGTTTTTCCATTTCTTTGTCTATCATTCTTTCCATGCGTCGTTAGCATGAACATATTTGTCATTTAAACAGCATAGCAGACAGAAGGGCCATAATCGGCGAACGGGGAAACGTGATGACCCATTTTAGAATTAAGTATAGTAAATCTATGTAGACGATAAATGTATCGAAGAAGGGCTAGGAAAGAAATAAGGAAGTCTATCGTTAATGCGTTCACTTGCGGCCGTTTTTAAATACACAAATCATTTATTTATTTTTCTCAGTAGTTCTCTTATTCACTGACTGATCGATTAATGGAAAAGCGAAGAATTATTATTTTTTTTGCAAATGTTATCAAAACTTACAGAGATTGATTTTAAAAAGTTTACTATCGGAATAATGTCATACCACAACATAATTCGATTAAATGTTTTCAGTGTAGGAAAGAGATGTGATTTGTAGTTTGTATACCCTACGAAGGTACATTAAATTTGTACGGGTGTATGCAATAGCCAGAAGGACTTAAGATAGATGCATCTTTTATTATACCGTTATTTAGGAAGTGATACGGAATCGATCTAAACTTCTCCGTCCGCCCGTCCGTCTTACACTCTCGTGTTCACGTTGCTATTTTTTAAATATTTTGAAGAGATTTGATACATCGACACGTTTTGGCCCCCGGGACGAACGCTATCAGAAATGATCACGATTGTGCCCATCTTTTAATAACTGCAGGATGGTGTAGGGTGTTCAACCTGTTTTGATTTTTTTTTTTTTTTTTTGGAAGTTTATGTTTACCTGAAGAGAAAGCATTACGTATGCCAATCATTCGTAGGAAGCAATCAGTTGTCGACAGTTAACAGAGATTTAAAGCGTCAAACGGCTGCCTAATGCGTTTTATTAAGCGGTGATGGACTGTTGAAGTTATTACAATGTACTTGTTTACAGCGGACAAATTGAAAGATCCCAGTGGAACAATTACTTATTACTATATAATAAATTTAACAATACACTGACTTTTTTAGTCAGAAAAATCCATTATTGTATCACGGAACATTTGTATGACAAGCAGATCATCATGAAACTCTTGGCCGACATTACGACTAAATGCTGGGCAGAACCGAGGACTTTAAAAAGTGAATCTTAAATTTGTGGGCATGAGATTCAAGAATTTTATGTGCACTTCATGTTTGATCAGACCATCTTTAATTGCAGCTCCGATCCCTCCTTAAAGTTATTTTAATAAAATTATATTTTTAGCTGGAATACTGCCTTCATTAGCGTTATTGTTTTTAAAAAACAAACAACATTTTTAGAAAGCATCAGTTCACATATAGTCTAAATATGAAGAAGTGGATAAGATATCTTTAATAATATTTCCATGCTTCGGGGAATGCTGTTCCTTTCTCTCAATCGCGGCTTTCTTATTTACCTCATCATATGAGATATGATTTCGCTCTGCTTACAAGATCGTCATTTTTTTGTCTATTGTCAGTGAATGCCCCCCATACGTGGTGGTTAGAAAGAAATAAGTGGAAAAAGAGAGATGAAGAGTGAGTAGCCGCAGCCTAGGAGATGAGTTCGCAATCGGTGAGTGCTATGCCTTTACCGATAGGGTCCTCGTTGTATCTTTGACCAAGTGTGGTCAAACCGTACTGAGATTTACTTAAATTAAATGAAATCCTCACATCATGTACCACTTTTAGTAGGTGAGTGAGCCGATAGCCTGTGTTGCTAGTGCTCAATGTCTTTTTTTAGTCTAAGAATTCATTTCATTAGTCTAAAATTAAAATAATAATAATAATAATAGTAGGTGAGTATTAGGTTTGTACAGATGTGCGTAGCAACACTTCATTTGATTTCGAACGAAGATTTAGGCCCGTCTGTCTGTCCGAGTGCTTGTTATTTATGCACATCTGCCTTCTACAACATTCGTCGAAAGAGGAATTCTATTCAAAGTGGATTGTCTATCGGATCACTTTCTGACTAATCCCCATATAGAAAAATCCCCGTAAGAAAGGCATTATATAAAAAACTACTTATTTCTGGAAACTTTTGAATCTCTTGCTATATACACGAGTGTCGTTATGTGACAAGATTTAATTTTTAGAATTTCATGCAAAAATTTCAGCAATTTTATATGTATATATATATAGGAAGGACAAAGTTCTATTTTTCGGCGTCCTTCTCATGCCAGGCTTCTAGTGAAAAGTATGTCTTTATATATGGAAAAAGGAAAAGTTTTTTCAAATAGGAGAAGTAGGGCGACGTCTTTAATTCTATGATATTTTTCTTCTTTTTTTTTAAATTTTTGCTGAGAACAAACAATTTTTCTAAAATTGGATTTTTTCTTTTCTCTTTTCAGGTTTACATAAAAAAAAAAAAAAGAAAACACCGATGCAGAAGATTCTCAATACAAAATGTTTTCACCAAATTCCTAAAACTTTTATAAAAATAATATTAATCGAAATATTAATCGATTACACAGAAAACCAATGAAAGACGATCGCTAGTTTGTCTTCCGATTTTATAACGAATTCAAGAAAGACTAACGAGTTCAATTATTTTAACAAACGCTCAATTAAGTACGCGATTAACTAACTAACCATAAATCCATATACAAACACACGGTCAATTTAAAGTTAAAGGAAAAAAAATGGATATGAGCTTAGAACGAGATAGCTCCGTATTGGGCACACTCTTTCAGCAGATTATCAACGATATGAAGGTAAGTGTTATCAATAATACTTCACTTCTTTAAACGGCAAAAAACTAAATAATTTATGATTCATTATCGTTACGATTATATTGAGTTTATCAATTCTACCATAACAAATTTAATTAACTACTACAAGTCTTTACATAATATTATTACATCGAATAGATGCCCCTTTTTTGAAACATCAAGTCCGATCGTTCTGTTCCGTATCTAGAAAAGTTTCCCTTCTGTTACAATAAATTTTCGTTTGAAGTCAAACGAAAATTCTTTGCTTCTTTTATATCCTCGGTTGGTTCAAAAATGAATTAGCAAATGACAGAAGAAAGTTGAACGCAGTTACATCAAGTCAATGGGTTGTAAACTCGATTACGTTGCTTAAATGTTTGGCTCAGAAGTCTTGCGCAATGCTACGCAAAGTTGAACTCTTTCGGAACTATTTCTTGAACACATTCCGGACGAAAAAGCTCCAAATCAATTCAGAAAATGACTCTGAAACAATATGCTTTGCATTTTATCCTCACAAGTTTGATATAGAAAACAAGCAAAAACGCTCCCGTTGGCCTCAGCCCACTATTAGACACTTTGCAACCAGAGACTATCTCCCAGTCATTCATATAACGACTTCCCAAAGAAAGGCGTGGTAAGTTAAGCGGTCAAAAAGTAGTTTGATGCAATCCAATTTTCAATAGCGCCCTTTCGGGGCACCTGGGGAGCCCGTTTCGTAAACCGATATAGAATGTAATGCATAAAAGTACTCTAAGGAATATCCTGCAAAAATGAAACTCATTAACACACTACTAATCTAAATATTTACGGTTATGATTTACTTCCTCCATCTAAATATTTTTTCAATACCGCAAGTTTTCCTCCGTCTTGTTCTAGTCTTCCCGTCATTATCTTTTTCTTATTTATATATTTTCATATTTTTAAATTTGCATTGGCAGATTTATATGGAAAAAGCCAAACACACTGTTAATATTTATCTTAAATTTTAAAACCTATACACAATCTACGTGCGTGTATATGTACACAGTCATTAACGTATAAATACCATGAATTTCACCATACCGTAGAAAATCATAAACTCCTTTGCTAGCGAACACCGGCCGGGTGCTGCGAAATGATTTGCAGTACGCCGACAGTGCATGCTATTTATTCTACGCCAATATTTACACATTCCAAAAAAATACATTGAAGCCATGCGCGCTGGCAACTTGAATTCTTGTGCACATTAATGGTCCCAAGCGTTCAGCAAGGATTGCCGGAATGATTGGTTCTCGCAAGAAAACCTTGAAAGAGTAAGGAACCCCGTTGAAAAAGAGATTATTAGAAAAAAAAAAAATTAATTAATACATACAGTGGGGTCGATAGAAAAATAACACATCACTTAATAAGTCTCCCTCCAATTCATGTGATTTCTAGATCGTATCAATTTTCAAACCGTATGAGTCAAAATTGCACGACAGTCAGAGAGAAGTTCCGTATCGTGGATACGAAGGAACCCGTCGACACAAAATTTGGGACAGAGATATGTGCATACGCGGCGATAGGTTTAATAATTTCTCTAAGAGTCATGAATTTAGCCAAGCTTTATGTAGAACTGTATCGCAAAATGAAGTTATCGACTTTAACTTTGATGGAAACATTGGAGATTCCCGCAAGCAGATCGATGTTGAAAATAAATTAAATCGGTCCAAGGGGAATTTCTACAGTGCAGAATAAACTGAAAACATCTAACCTTTCGGGGCATTTTGGCCTTCATTTGCAAACTGCAATAGACCTATGGGAAAAATTTCCGCGTACATTCTACAGAAATGGACGCAAACAACTAGTGTGTCACGTCCTTCCAATATTACGGAATATGAAAATTTCTTTAGTCTCCTTTAGGATAAATTTTACGGAATTCGGTCAGAGCCGAATATGATTTCATTTTTTATATTTTACTTTTGAACATGTTTTGATTTTTACAGGAACGCTCAGCTTATGAGGCTCATTATCGCGGTATAATTTGTCATAAAAACACTGTTTTTTTTTCTTGTTTTTACATAACTCAAAAAATATGTGTTATGTTTATATGTAACTTGAGTGGATAAATAAACGAATTTAAACTTTGAACACCTTGCCGTCCAAGATACAGGACTATTTCCTTAGTGTGAGTCGGCGAGGCCTCATATTGGCGCGGTTTGTTGTAAAAAAATTATTTCGAACTTTTTTAAAAAATATTAACGAAACTTTAACGAGTTAACTACGTCGACCCCTTTTAGGGATATACTTGTATACTCATCAAGCCCTGAGTGTGTGTAATAGAAAATTAGGTTGCAATGAAACGACTTGACAAAATTATAAAAATATCCCTTTAAAAACATTACTATTACAAAATGGATGGATAGACGGATCATGACGTACGCGTTCATCACATGCAGCTAAAGGAGGTCATGTAATTAAAAGATAATTCTTATTATTGAAAATGTAATTGGAAAGTGCTTCGTTTTCGATTGCGCTTTAGCGAGTGCGATGAGTGACAGGCAGTGATATCTGGCACGGATATGGGCAGTCTACCCAACATCAAATGTTAGCGACCTTACAATTTTTCATTTTATTTAAAAATTTAAGATGATTTCCATGACCTATTTAAGTATTGATAGCCATGTACAATGGTATGTGTAAGTATATTAAGTTGTCCTGCTCTAAAATTTATGATCGTAAACCGTGGGAAAACTCCATATGCAAATGCTTCTCTGTCCATTAATAATCAAAGAAGAAGAATTTGAAAGGATAGCCAAGTTTCTACACCTTGGATACGTATTACACGAAGACTTGGACAGCGTGATAGAAATGAGGAGAGAACTAGAAATGATCATCGTTCAAGAACTATCGGAAAATTCTACCAAGCCGGAAAGTGCTTTGCATGGTCGATGCTCTTGTCTGATCTAGAATCATGAAAATTTAGAAATCGGGACTGCTGCAAGCCGTTAAGATGTGGTGTTACTGAAGTCCTGAGAAGAGAAAACCTTTGAGTGCGAGCTATGAAAATGCATTAAAAAACGGAAAATTACGTATTTTGTGCTTGGGATACGTGGAGATAATTATGAACTCCTACACTCAATAGTGGCAGTCCGTATCGAAGTACGTAGCGGTTTGGGTAGAAAACAAATTTCATGGCTGGAGGGAATTTTTGGACTTTAATTAACAATGTAACTTGGGTAACAATATTATGTAAAAATGTGATCACCTAGTAAAAGAGATAGGCTTCTAACAAGTTCAGAAAACATGTTTCTAAATGTCTTGCAGCTGTTAGCAAGAGATTGTTTATACGAAAAACTAACAATATTTGAAGCTTAACAAACGTGCCAACGAAACGTCGAATCGATATTCGATTATATTTAACTTTTACTTGTTTTGAAATTATTGAAATTTGCTTTTATTTTGGCTTAAGTTCAATAAAACACTACAACAACAAACAACTTTTGTTTGTTTACTATCTAAGGTTGCATTTTCAAATTCTGTGCGTTTTTCAAAGTGTAATGTTATTGACATTCTTTAAATCCCACATTCTTACCATTTATATATTAAATTTTCTGAGCAGTAGTGACAGACAATTGTTTCTCTAATTGCGCTTATTTTATATCGTACGTTTCATATACAAACCGGCATTTATTCGCATATTTGATAATGGAAATAATTGTAAAAGTTTTAAATTTCCATTTCAAGTCTAAAAATAATATTTGCTTACACACGACACCTGCTTGCGCAAAAACAAAAAAAGGTCACTTGTATACTTGGTAGAGAGGTATGGAACAGAACATGACAAAAACAATATATAAACCATTTATGGATAATATTCTATAAAAGCAGAAGCATTAATTCAGAAAAATCTTCTTTTGCTTTAGACGAAGAGAGACAGAGAGAGACATAGCGAGAGAGAAATAGAGAAAAAGAAAGAAAAAACACAAGTAGTGAAGAATTAAATAACCATAAATATATATGAACGATTTATATGTATGTCAAGAGCCCGTGTAGTAGCCGCAAAACAAAATGGAAAAAAAAAAACAAGTAAGAACATTGTAGGCGGGCAAGGCCGACCATTAAATACCGTGCGCCACATTATCTAACACACCTTTTATTTTTTTATGAAATTACTATTAAGGGTCAATTTTTATCACCACATGTCAAATTTAGGCTTTTCTGATCTACAAAGGATCAATTCTCGCGAAAATCCTTATTAGAGTTAGATCAAAAAAACAGGCCGAGAAAGGTCCAGTTGATTTGGTATACTCAATTGTTTTATGTTAAACTTATTGTCGTACAAACTTTAGTTCTCGCTGTATGAGCGGTACAAAAATTGCCCAAACCGGTCCAAAGTTTTCATACCAATTTAGAATGCCAAAATGCTACTTAGCTACTTTTGCTGAGAAATTTTGAAAAGTGCATTTTTTTTTTTCCAATAACGACATTTCAGAATAGGCCATTATATGGGGAATGGTCGAAAAGGTCGATCGATCCGAATCATTTTCAATAGCGCCCGTCCTCGGGTCAAAACACGTAACTATACAAAATTTCATCGAAATATCTCAAAAATTGCGAACTGTAGTTTGAACTCAAATTTACATGGATAGACATCAGACGGACAGAGACAGGCTTAGATAAATTCATATTATGATTCTGAATCGATCGGTGTAATAAACGATAGGTTTATCTTAAGGCCTTCTGCTAGTTACATACGACCGCACTAACTTAATATTCCCTGTACCACAAGTGGTGTAGGGTATAAAAAGTTGAATAAAAAAAAAAAAAAAAGTGAATTTAATAAAAAGCATTATGATAATAGACAGTCACATAAAACATTTAGCAAAAAATTTATCTCCATATAAATATAAATTATTATTGTATTCAAGGTCATTATAATATAAAATATAACACATGGAAAACATATGCATTAAAACAATAGCAAGTCATTAAGCTAAACTTAGTTTTAATTAATAGGTTTCCATAAAGAGAAAAACGAACTTTCTCGATCTCGCAAGAGGTGAGCGATAAAAGTGAGCTTAGAGACAAATTGCAGATCATTTAAAGTCCACATATTAATCTTCATGATAATTGTTAAATTTTTCCATTTATCCTTTAACCGAAGTCTTCTATAGGTTCCCAAAAAGGAGATGAAAAGCTGAAATTTCTCACAGATAAAAGTTTTTACACCAATGAAGCGCCTTGATATTATTACTGAATGTATCCTGCATGCTAACTCTCTCTCTCTCTCTCCCTCTCTCCAGTCAAAGTCTAAGATTGATTGGAAGTGGCTAAACCCATCACCGAACGATGAGATGTACAGATTGCTCTGAGGGTTTAACGTCTGCATCTGGCATGATGCCTTAATCAGACGGGTTGCCTACAACCACTAGGCACTCAATTAAGTTGAGTGATCACCTCCTAGGGGGAGAGACAATCCCCTAATAAGGGGGCCTCTCTTACCCTAAGGTTCGCAGATAGTTCATTGTGTATGGCCGTACGAACCACCACGGATGAGATGTACATTCGGTCAAAACATTTCCAAATCACATAAGCAAGCTTCAGAGACCCTACAAAGAATGAGATTAACGTGAACGTTTTCCGCTACCGCCGTGCGTAATAAGGGTTAGCAATATAAAAATCTTCAAAACTTCGAAACTTTTCAGTGTGTGAAGCGCCTGCACAAAGCTTGTAGAGCTGCATTTTGAAATCCTGCTATCGATTGTCTCAACACAAACAATTGATCATCGCCAGGAGATGGATCTTGTGTGTGTCAGGAATGGTGTGACAAGAAATTATGCTTGTGAACTGCTAGCTGGAAACTTGTGAGTTTTTTCGCTGTGTAAAGCGCTGTTTTTCACAAGTAGATGATAGAAGTCTGTCTATGGATATAATATACGGTTTATATTCTGAAATCTTCTATCATCTTATGGCCAAACCTCTTCATATCATGTAAGGGTTTTGATGCATATATCTGTACATATAACAAGTTTAATACATGGGTTGTGGATATATAAATAGGAACAAATTCATAATTGTAACAAGTGACAACATTATAGTCAAGCTGTGCTCCACTTCATATTGTTTAACACAGTTCTTATTTTTGTCATAGGGCACTAAAGCGGTACACTGATTTTAAGTGAGCTTGCAGTATACTAACACTTAGACTTCTTTGCGAATAAAGACTTGCTTTCCGTTAGGATGGTTGTGTCCAAGAGTTTCAAAAACTGGATTCAGAATTCAGCACAGTTAATTTTTATATCAAACTACTATTACGGATCAACTTTCATCCTAAAATATTGGAACTTGGACTTTTCTGCCCTAAGGCAAAAAAAATTTTCGTGCCAATCTTTATATAGGATTGGATCCAAAAATAGACGTGTTTTGTCCAAATTTTGTACAATTCATTTTTAAATCAATTTACTATTATGGGTTAATTTTCATCATAACATACTAAAATTTACAATTTTCTGTCCTATGGAGGATCAATTTTCGTGAAAATTCTTGCATAGGATAGGATCCGAAAAATACGTCGAGATGATCCAAATTTGGTACAATCTATCCTAAACTCCTTTTAGGAATGAGAGTTTGTCGTACGAGCTTGAGTTTTCATTATGTAAGAAGGTACTCAAACAAATGCCCCAGCTGGTCCAAGATTTTCATATCTTCTTAAAATGCCGAAATACCTTTACTTAGCTACTTTTGTTGAGAAATTTTGAAAATTTGAAATTTTCTGCATACAAGGACTTTTCCAAATAGGGGTTATATGGGGATTGGTAAAAAAGTGGATTGATTCATCCTTGGGTCATTACACACAAGAAAAAAAAGACAGGCAGACAGATAGGCTTAAATCAAAAATTGCGGCCATCAGTGAAATTTTGTAATGTTAACAACTGGAATAACTATAGTGGGTCCATTCTACACCACCGTAAAGTTGTAATGACTTTTCAACGACTTATATGAGAGGTGATCGAAAACGTAGTCCGATGTGAACCCTTTTTCAATAGTTTTCGCTCTTGGGCCTAACCACGTCAATGTACCAAATTTAATCAAAATATCTCAAGAATTGCTATCTCTGTAGCTTGAACACAAATTTAAATGGGCATACTCCAGATGGGCGGACATGCTTAGCTCGATTCAGAAAATGATTCCGAGTCGATCGATGGGTCCATCTTAGGTCCTTCTGCGTGTTACATACCTCCGCGCAAAGTTAATGTAAAGTTAATGTACCACAAGCGGTACAAATACAAACAATTAAATGCTTGCTCTATATCTACCACCTGATTGCGAAATAAAGTCGATTGGATTTCTTAGATTTGGTTTTTTTTTGTTTTACATCAAATTTTATATCTAACAAAAGGCACAATGTATAATAAATTCTCTTCTTGTTTATTTATTTATTTATTTGTTTTTTTTTCTGCCTTTCTTTCTTTTGTAATTCAGACGTAACGCTCCGCTATTTTCCATCGTTGTTTCGCTAATAAGTTTTCATGCCAAAAAAGCAAAAATGTTCATATTAAACAATTTCTTTAAACGCAACGAAATGAATGCTTGGATCTCATATATGTATAGATATATCTTTTAAAGTTTCTTCCTTATAGTTTCTAGTGTGCATAAATCGTCAGCTTTTTATGATCTTGAGCCGGCTACAATTTTTTTTTTTTTTTCATGAAAATTTTATATTTCGTGCATATAAGCATTATAGAGGCACAGACATGGTATACTATACTCGGTTGTCTACTCATTACTCAATATGATCCAATTAATTGTTTATTCACTGACATTTATCTTTATTGTTTCTGTAGTTTTGTAGATCTTGTACATAGATTAGATGTATTCGAGTAGACTGACACAATACGATTCAGTTTTCATGCAAACCAACAATTAAGCGATTGCTTTGTTTACGCATTCAAGTTAACACTCAATTAATTCGTTTTATTTATTCCGTTTTAATTTTAGTATAAACAAATTTATTTTTTTTTGGTTTTTTTTTTTTTTTCGTTAAGGTAGTTTTTCTTTAAATTTTATGTATTTAAAAATAATTGTAAATCAATACACTATACACCAACTGTAATGTCGAAATATTTTACGTATTAGAACTTATTGGGAAACTTTAGGTTGCGTTGAGTTAATTTAAGTGCTTTGTAAATACTATAAGTAAAAATGATTTTTAAAACATTCACATACTTACTATAAGGGTATCATTTGCTGGAATAAAACGGGAGACGTAAAAGTCTGCTTTAAAGGTAGAAAGCATTAACGGGGTAGACCATTACAACAGCCTAAAAGAAATGAGGTCTTCTTGACAATTATTTTTCGATGGAAGGAGGAAAGGCATGTAATAATAATGTTTGGGAAGTTTATTAAGCATAGCTTTAAGTACTAGAAACAACATTATTTAAAAAAATATTAAAAATGGCAATATCACGCCATCGTCTGCAGAAGCCGCTCTGCAGCAAATAGTGTAATTCGTACAAATATCATTTAATCTATGAAAATTAAAGAAGAAGAGAAGAATTTCATATAGTAACGTTTCACGTCATCGTGAACAGTCAGTCGTCGAATTCGATAAATTTATCCTCTCAGCGATCTCAAGTTCAAATAGCTCTCAAGAAGCTGGTGCATCTTCAAGATCAAAATTGCGTGATCGAAATTTGACAAACCAATTCTTGCATTGACATCTTCTCGATGATAAAAAAGTTAAATATGCTGAATATGCTCCTTTTCACGTTCCATATTGGAAAGGGTATCTGCCAAACATTGCTGCGAACTTTTCCACAAGTGAACCTTGCCATAAGAGTTGTTAAAATATATTATAATGGCAAAGCGACTTGAGTGTGAATTTAATTATGAAAAAGTGCAACCAATTGCTCTATTAGGAAAAAAACGGAATGACTTTCCGAACAAGCTAACAAAGCCCTGTAAATAATAAAAGACGTAAGGTCTCTTGAACATTTTTGCTTAAGTGGCGAGGAGTTGGGTGGAAAAGCGCAATTTTTCGACTAAAGAAAAGTCACTTTTTATACCCTACACAACTTGTGGCACAAGGGTATATTAAGTATGCAACGTTTACAAGGGCTTCATTCACCCTTTACTTTACCGGTCCATTCAAAACCTGAGCTTTCTGAATCTAATCTCGAAGCATGTCCGTTCGTCTTTTTGGTTGTAAATCTTTTCATCTTATGTTCGACCTACAGGTCGTAATTTTCGAGATATTTTCATGATATTTTGGGAGATTGGCTTGTTTTGATCCAAGGACAAACACTGTGGAAAATGGTTCAGATCGGACTAATGCTGACCACATCTAAAAAGTTACGTCAAAGGCGTTTTCTTAAAATGGCTCAATTTGAGACTCTTTCAACTTCAATTTGACCTAAGAGTTTTTTTTTTAAAACAATCTTCGTCCACGATTATGAAAGGGGTTATGTGGATGTAGCTTGTAAATGATCAAAATACTTACAAGCATCTAATGGTTTGGATATATGCATACAAAATGTTGCCAAATTATACGAAGATATTAAATAAGCGATGTGCGGGACGTAGGTTTACTTGACTTTTTTCTTACCTTCCACTCAAGAGACGTATGAATAAAATAAAATAGTTTTCCTTATCAATGATTTTTTAAAAAGAGAAAAAGGAAGAAAGAGAGTGGTGAGAATTCTTTGTTATAACATGATATTAGAGTGGAAAGCAAATTTTGTAGACTGGAGGGATAGTGAAATAATTCTATTAATGATAAATAAACCCATTATCATTGGGTTAATATTACCCGTTTAAGTCTATCCTCTGCTAAAAAGAATTGGATAAATCGTGATTTTATTTATAAAGCAAAACAATTTTATTTATAGATAACAAATGATGTCATTGGTGGGCTGGCCGTTCAAAACGAAAAAGGTCAAAATTTTGATTTATAGAAAAGTTCATTTTGTGTTTGTTTGTCGTCTTCTCATTTCATTACGAAATTAAAGTTGACGATAATAAATATTTGCATTTAAATGGAAATTAATTGTCGCTACCATATGTGCAATCTATGTGCATGCGAATGAAGTTTTGCAACATTTTTCAGAAATAAATCGAAAACAAAAAGTGCATTTCGTATGCAACTGCAGCCGTTGAATAAATTGCGGTTTCAATATGAACGACAATCACATACAGTCGTTTAATGTCGCTCGCTGCTGTTGCTACATAAACATACATAATATAATTGATAGCGAATCAATGACTAAATATATGAATAAATGAACGGATGAATGACTGCATGTCTCTTGGCGTTGTAACTTTATACTTCTTTCAATTTAAACAACAACAACAAAAAAAAAAAAAAAAAAAAAAAAAAAAAAAAAATACAAAGTTTAGTTTAGAGCTTCGCAGTCAACACCACGCCAATGAGATTAGTGAAGTTGACATATTGATGAAAAACAAAGCTTTTTTTTCACAAATTGATTTTACACTGTACTTGCAGGCAAGCATTCTCTTCTTGTCATTTGTATTTTTAAATACCTATATATACATATATATATATATATATATATATGAGTTAAATGAATGGTAATACATAGACAAACATTGTTGACTCACGGATACGCCTGTGAAATTGTTACCGACGCTGCAGTCACTTGTAGGTGAGATTGTTGGCTTATTTACCGTAGCATGTTGTTGATATTTTACGCAAAGTTTTATAAAAAGGCGGCGGCATTTATTGCAGTTTACTTACTATTTATTATTGGTGTTGTCTTTCTTCGACGATAATTTACATACAAAATTCTTGCTTTTTTTTCCTCCTATTTTTTTCTAAGATAAAAATCTTTAAAAAACAACAAAAGGAAAAAATAGAACAAAAATTGAAACGTCTGTGCATTTACAGCAGCAGCAGGCAGGTAGAGAGTTACGGCTGCCACATTATAGAGTTATATTGCTAAAGGCATAGTCAAACAAGTTTTTATCTGTTCGTTTTGATGCAGACGGATTGCAGTTTTTTACAGTGTCTATGCATGCATGAGCCAGTTTACTTACCCCTTTCAATTGTTATTTAGACAGACATTCGACATTTTAAACAGGTAAAGTTTTCGTAAATGACTGATTGCTTGAGTTGAGGGGGCTTTCAAATAATGCAAAAAATGTAATTTTCTTTTTTCTCTTTCTGAGATTATTGTTTGCAGATTTTTAAGGTGATGAGTTGGTGTTCAGGGATTTTTCATTTTCACAAATCATATGCAATTTATAAAAGTGAATATTATGCAAAAGTGTAAAGTGTCGTCGCTCGTAATCACGATTGTGTTTGAGAAAGTTTTGAGAATACATTAAATAAAACTAAAACTTTGACCGATTGCAAGAAAGCTAGATATTCCAAGATATATTCCTCTAAGTCGTGTTGGCGACTCCACCATACAGCAGTCTTAATGGGGAAAACCTCGACGTTACTAAATTAAAATGTGTTGCAAGATTTTTTTTCTTCAAATGCTTCTGAAAGGCACTTATTGCGAAATGTTCTAATTATAAATGTACATCATATTTTCGGACAAGAAAATTCAGATAAAATACTTTTTTTTCAAACAAAGAGCGTTTTAATGGCATGATAGATTCTACGAAAGTCAGGTCGTTTTTTTTTGCAACATGTGCTCATTCTAACCCTTTAAAATTATTCATGTATATTATATTTTCGGACAAGAAAAATGAAAATAAAATAAACAGGCGTACACACACATAAAGAAGTGAGGAACTTCCAATAGCAAGTGTTTTTTAAATCGATCATGTAAAAGAGCCACCGAAAAACCGAAATCTTTCAACCTATATAGCATTCATAGCTTAATTGTAGTTAGGCACACTAGAGTCTTTCCCTTCTTCTTTCTGACTAATATCGTATTACGTATTCGGGAACATCAACAATCTATTTTCTTTAACGGTTGAATCAACAGCATTTTCCAGAAGGAATGACTACTTCTTTATAAAAAGACTTTGAGTGCATGGCAGGTGGTAGAAAGTAGTGTAACCGACCTTGAAAGTGTGATTAACAGTAAATGGATGGACGCCTAGACAAATAAAGCAAAATATACTGACGGTATTATGCTGACAAAGAATGTATCTTTCGAAACGTTAAACAAACCTTCAATCGATCCGTAAGTCATCCTTTGAAAATATGGATTCTTAGTAGTTTATGCAAGAAACACACAAAACACACGTCACAAACTTTTCCTTGGTTTTTCAATATTTTTTTAGGGGATCGTTGATTTCGTTCGTAGAAAAAATAAATTAATTACAAATGTATCTTTTCCGGTCTACTGAGATATATAACAAAAAAGAACTATGTTGTAGTCTTATCATAAATAATAATAATAAATGTAAACAGAAAATACGGTTGTGTGCAAGAGAATTCAAGCGTGAGGGTATTGAAAATTTTATTTAGAAATGATTAAAAACTTAGAAAAAGGGAGAGAGAGATTGAGTCCCAGTACAAGCAATTGAGATATCTAAGGACATAAATGAACATGGAAATCCTGGCAAATGAGATTTCTGCATGTGTAGGAATAAATGAGGAGCAGATATTCATGCAGCTATGTTATTCGGTCGTTGTTTTTAATAAGTAAACGCTTTCGTCGATAGTCCGACCCCTTGCGCTGTTTTGCCGGAACAGCAATTAAAAGACAGTGTTTGTTTGCGACCTTAACGGAATGTGCATCCGAATGACAAAATGTACAGCGAAAGTACCCGTATAGCTGCTCAGCTAAAATAATGCAATTTTTGCTTGCTAGTAAGCCGGACACAATTGTCTGGCAGAAAGAGAGAGTTGTGTGCAAACGCCTGAATTTATGCAAATTAAAACAAGTAAATACACTTTAGTGGCGCGTGGGCCACCATTGAATACGCTACGCCAGTTATTCATATAATGACTTTTCAAAATAAGGAAAGGAGAAAGGGAAGGGAATGGGAAGTGCTCGAAAAATTGGTCCGATAGCGTTCGTTCGTAAGCCAAAGCTTGTCGTTGTATCAAATTTCATTAAAATATCTTGATTGAACACAAAAAAACAAAACGGATAGATAAGCTTAGATCGCTTCAGAAAATGATCGATTCGGAAAATGAAGTTCCATTATCTTTTACCTTGAAGTAGTTCACATCTATAGATATTACGACCTTGGTTGTAGATTGAACTCAGGAAAACAAGACGGACAGACGGACGGACAAGCTCAAATCAAGCTAAAAACTGATTCCGAACCGATTGGTATAATAAAATGTGTCCTTATCTCAAGTCATTCTTGGCATGCCGTACATCCATGCGAGTCTACCTCAAGTGCTTCTGCGTGTTCCATACATCCGCAAAAACCTAATAAATATATATATGTATAGGATATAATAAGTTTTAAAGCATTTGGAATCCTTTTTGCAGAGTTCAGCACTTTTTCTTCCAGGTTCAAAACATTGCTTTTTAAAAATTTGTTTTTCTTAATTTTTCTTATTTTAACGGCTTAGATAAACAAGATTTTATTTTGTAAAGTTTCCAGAGCGTCGAAGAAATCAAATTCAATACAATTTCCTTTTCTTGAAACTATCATCCATCATCACTTGTTTGCTTTTTCTTTAATCTTTTCCTCTTTTTTTTTTTTTTTTCTTGTTTTTTGTTACTTCAGCTGCATCTGAAACCTAATGAAAGCACATTATTTTGTATTTATTCTACTGTGCGGTTACTACTGCTGTTTTTGTTTTAGACGTTTCTGCTCTGATTCGTACTTGAGGCCAAGTATTAAACTTCAATGAACTTTTTCTTTACTTTATGTTGGTTTTGTTACTTTAAGAAATTTTGTGCTTTTAGCATTGCATTGAGTTCCGCTGTCCAGCCATATTACTATGCAGAGCACAGAGTATTACAATTTCATGCAATTGTTGCGTGCCAGTTTTTAATGCTTTGTTCAAGAATTAAAAAAAGAAATTTTTCAACTAATTTCTATCTTTTTTTTTTTTTGTTTCTTCTTTCTTATTGATTCAATCTTTCGCTCCTCGTGGTACAAATTTCTTATTATTACTATTTTTTTTCTTCTTTCATATCGAAATAATTTATAATATTTAGCCTATGAAGTTTGCCAAAGTTTTGCAAAGTGCAAGATAAAGTGCTTAAAAGTACGCTCGGTATTCTTCTGCGCCCTAAAACTTAAAGTAATAATTTGAAAATCGATGACGAGAAATATTGAACTCTACATTCTCCACTTTAATTTTGCTGTGCGCATCCAAAAAGAAAGGAAAGTATCTTTGGTCATTAACAAGAAAATTTTCTAAAATTTGAACAAATGGTTGGCGGATACATACAATGGGGCGGATATCTTTATTATTTTTTGGACAGTTTTATGAGAATGCCTTAAGACTTCTTCAGATATATCATGACTTTTTTTTCAATCATTTAGTTTAGTTACAAAGACTTCTAATTCCTGCACATCTTTTAAACTAAAATTCGCAGAAAGTGCAGAGAGTGTGCCATCGTGTTGCATAACTCTCACTTAAGATCTTGTAAAAAGAAATTCGAATCATCTTAAACGCTTGGGGAAAGAAATGCACAGAATGCGGCGTGAAGGGTTTTGCAATGCCACGGATTTGACCTTATGTTTCCCTTCTTGCGAACTGGCCGCATTCTTGACCAATCTGTATTATATTTCTCGCAAAGACTAGCGATTTTCATTGTAAAAATACTTTTTGTTCAGTGGCTTCATTGCTAAACGAAACTCCCTTTTTTGATTAAGCTTGCAAAGTATATACAGCTGATTAAGCACTTATTGCGGCTTTCGTATTGACGATGTCATTGGGGTGTACTTTTGCCACCCCTCCCCTTGTCAGAAGATACGGGTCACATATTCTTGGGACAAAGCGAATTTTCCGAAGATGATTTGCACATTAGAGTTAAGCATATCAGCATGCAAAAGTGTTATGTAAGCCTTTGGTAACTATAACGTTTAGGCAATCGGTGGACAAAGTAACTCTTACTGCGGATAAACCATTTTAGTACAAGGTTTTTAGATAAACATATCGGCAATTCATTCTGTACGCGTAACCGAGCAGGTCAGGATCGCGCCTCCTAAGTGTTAGAGTTGACATCAGTCGTAGTTATAGCGAGTGCTCAGCTAGTAAAGGCACGGCATTTACCGATCGGATACGCGTCCACTGAGCTTAGACCATCTGTCTATCTCTTTCTCTTTTTCCATTTCTTTCCGGCAGTCATCTTGTTATACGCATAGCGAACATGGATTGATCATATTAAGAAAAGGCAACTAACAAATCAGTGTTCGCGGCTTCAAATCTCAAGTACGGTAAAATTTGCTTCGGTCATAGTTATAGTTAGTGGCGCTTACTGATTGGCTATACATTCAATCGATTGCCTGTCTTATTTCCATTCTCCACTTCTTTCCGACAGTGGCTGTGTTTTGCATGTAGCGTAAAGATCACAGGTAACTCCGGAGCCATTCTAGCGAGGCAACTTCAATTTAAGGCTTTCTACGACCTAGAATCTAAATGACGCAAATTTCATTGTAAAAAAAAAAACAGTTTTACATATATTAGATGATTGAGGCGATGGAGTAACGTGTAGTTTAACTGTCCACTAATTATTTTTTTGCCTTCTTTGTTCTCCTTCATGTACATTGTAACAGTCACTTATCTATTATTTAATTTTTGTTAAACTTTATGAATTTTGGGCTTGTTTTCTCTTTAGTACTTTAAATGACATTTCAGAAATGCTAACATTCTAACTTCTAGCAACACATACAAAAAAAAAAAAAAAAAAAAAACCGTCAAGCAAAATGTCAAGCAAAGCAAGACTAAAACTTTAAATTATCGTTGCTGCTGCTTATTGTTTACTTATTTATTGTAATGAATACTGAAAGCTGATAAGTAAAGTTTACTTAAGCTTAAGTTTCATTTGTAACATTTATTTTTAAATTTCTGCTGGTCGTATAAGCGAGATCCTGTAAAGTGTAGAGTTTTGTATTAATTAGTTGGCTGTCATCGACGAATATGCTTGGAAAAGTTTGCCATAGATTTTGTGATATTATTAGCATATTATGAGTATACTCGTCGTATACTCGTCGTATACGTCGTATAGTCAACCTTGGCGAAACAATTTAGATGCACATGTTTCAGAGAGATCAGCTAGCACACCTAAATCGTTGAAGAAAATATTGATTTTCCCCCTTGCTAAACATAAGATCGTTCTGTTCATTTTGATAGCCATACTCTAGAAAATTGCAAAGCACTTTTATGGTATGTCTTCTTACGTTACGTCGCTTACACGCCCCCTTGTTTATATTAATTAAAAAGTCTTTTCTTTCGAAATGGCTGAATATCATATTTAAGATTCGGCTACAACCAATTAAAAATTTTTCTACTTATTTTTTGCTTTTATTGATTTTTATTCTGTCAATTTTGTTTCGCTTTTTTAAGAAAATAAAAATAAATTAAGAGAAAAATCAAATACTTAAGAAAAAGTGTTCGTTTTCGTTACGCCGTCGCCTTTAATGCATAGCAATATTTTATTTGAATCGAAACCAATGACATTAGAAAAATCATTTAAAAATTTTGTGAAATTTTTCTTCGCGGCAGCTATAAAACTCACGTTTATCACTAGAAAAAAGAAAAAAGAGGAAAACTGGCATAAAAAATGGCTGTTAACTTAAATTATGTTGTTGCTCATAAATTGCATGGTTAAGCAATTATTTACCGCAGAGACAGTTAAAAAAATTTTTATATATAAATCATAAAAACTTCTTTATTAAATTCTCATAATTGTTTAAATGTCTTCTTTTAGCCCTTTAGTCTGTACATAATGATGGATAATAGAAGATATAAAGTATGGATTTCTTCAACGCTTTCAAAATAAAATGAAAGATGTCTTCAACATCTTAGCTACCGTTTTGTCAGCGTAAATTTTGAAATTCAATTGATATGCGTATGACGTAAATACAAATTGCAAATAGTTAGTTCGTGAAAATTCTCATCAATGTAAAGTCTTGTGCATTGTGGTTTGAGTCTGTGACGTCTTTGTCTTGATATCATATTTATTTTGCCTTAAAGTTCTCCCATAGGATGTACATTCGTAAATATTATGTCGCGTAGAGGTGCTATGCTTCCCCGTCCCGTTTCTCTTATTTATCTGTATTTCTTCGCACGCTGTCTTAGACCAAGAAGAATTAGAAATGTTGATTCTTTCGCTTTGTTGTAAAATTTCCATAGTGATATATAAAAACGATGACGTTACCTTCTCTTTTACAGTTGTCATGCTCTTCTGACATTTCGCATGATGTTATCTTAACATGAGTTCATTAACATACTATGTACGCTATTTCCGAATTTATTTCATGCGACTTTTTATTTCATATTTACCCTTTCATATTAAACGCTGATGGCGTATGTCCTGATCGCATGAGAGTTCTTGTTATAAATTTGATAATATTGCAAGTATTGTAAAAACTATATTACTCTATAATAAAATCGCATACATTGAGATGCCGAAACGAGAAAATTATAAGAATAACATAATAACGTAATCTCAAAAAGCAAACGACACATCACCTCAAAAGAGCATTTATTACATAGTTTTAGGCGCAAATTTTGTGAACCAAATATTAAATTATCTCTCTGCCTTTATACATTATGAATAAGAACCTTTGAGTATGAATGTATTTCCTTTTTTCACATAATCATTCTCCCTCCCTCTCTTTAATGTCATTATTAAAACTTGATAATTTCCGTGAGAATCCATGTACTGCATTTTTTTAACGATAATTTCCTCAGTGTAAAAACAAACTATTAACCGCATTTTTGTTTCTGAAAGCAAAAAAAAAAAAAGAGCATTTTAAAAACGGTTTTTTCTTTCCTAAAAAAGTGAAATTCAAGTGAACATTAAAATGTCATTATCTTTATATATAAGCTTTACTTTTATAAGTAAACTTTTATTTGATTTTTTTTGTCGATGATTACAGATGAAACTATGCTATTTTTCTAATTCTATATTTGCTTAAGAACCAATCTTGAATACTCATTCGAGTATAGGAAGATTGTGATGACGTCATAGGGATTCTATTAAGAAATCTGAAGATATTTTCTCTATAATTCCAAGAGGTGTGATTATAAACTTTCACTTTACAAATGCAATGTAAGGTGTTAATGAAAATTTATAAGATTTCTTAACTATAGCGTAAGTTACGCCTTCTGTTTAAACGTGATCTGTGTAATTAAAATTTTAATATACCGCAATGCTTGTAAACACATTTTATGAGTTTAGAATTCTTGATACCAAGAAACACAAAGTATTTAATTGCGGTTTTCACTTTTCGATTCCACTTTTCCGCATCTTAGTTTTCATATCAATGCCATTATCAACCGAGAAAAATCATATAATTGCTTTAATCATTTAACCATCTATCTTAAATTATGAGTAATTTTGCACATATCGATAAGAATTTTTGGATTTTTTATTATATTCTATACAATTTGTGGTGTGGAAAAGAGTATATTAAGCTTGTGCAGACGTATGTAACACCCCGAAGAACTTGAGATACAACCATCTTTTATTATATCTATCGAACATAATTAATTTCAAACTATAGGGTGATATAAGGTATGCAATGATGCGCTGCGAGCCACTGCACTGTTTATACTTTTTATTGTAATATCTCTTATTGCACTACAGCTTCTCATCAAGCGAAATAAAGTATTATATTATTATTGTTATTCAAAATTTGTCCAGAGAATAAATTCTAAGACTAAAGCCTTAAAGCACTAGCATCAAAGGTTTTCGGCTTTATTAAAATCCTACCGCACTTGAGAATTGAACCCGTGACCATTGAGTTGCTAGTCGAGACTCTTGTCTACTCGGCCACTTAGGCGGATGTAAAGTATTATAATATCTTGTGGCCAGAGCGAATTTTCGTTGTTATTTTTTGTTTAGGTTCTCATACGATTACTTTGACTTTCTTTTACGGGATAGCAAATTAGAATTGCTGCCAACCTTAAAGTTAAATGTAAAGGTCTAAATTCTACTAATTGGAGAAATTTATTTTTAGGTGATGGAAATTTAAGTATTTTTTAAAGTATTTTGTTTTCTTTTTGTCATACTATACTGTCTCACGTCAACAATTTTTACATTCTTTTTCGTTTCCAGTTTTACGTTTCTTTGACAATTTTTCAGTTAATTGGCTTGCCAGACTTAAACGCCGCACTTACCACCCTTGGTCATGTTACCTCCATTGTAGAGTATGCCTTTTTCCTTAGCCAACATATTAGAAAGGGAATTAATTTTCTCTCTCTGTGCCATAAATGGACGATAATGTATTACAACAAAGTGTATTTTTCCTTTAATTAAATTTTGCGTAGTTTGCCGTAAGGTTTTTCTTTTATTGAAATTTAAAATCCTTTTCTCAAATTTATGCTTTCTTTATGTAGTTAAAATACCCTTGAAAGTAGGCAATATTTTGAGATAAAATAAAAGTTGTTAAATAAAAAGAAAATGTTTTCGAAAATATCGATTTTTTTTTTTTTTTCAATATTCCCTCACTTTTATCACGTTACTATGTTTGTTCTTGTTAAAGTATTTTTTAAATAATGATAAGGTATTTGAAAAAATAAATTGGCTAAAGGTGAATACTAAACCATAAACACTTATAAAACTGGCACCTAAAAATAGGCCAACAGCGCCGCCAAACGAAACAATCAATTGATCAGCACTAAACACTACACGTCGTTTAAGACCCATTCGCGGCAAAAGCACTTTAACGATAATAGTGCTTTCAAATTTTTCGGTTGACTGTGGAAAGAATTACAAAAATTTGACAAAATTATCACTATTTTAGCAACTTTTGCTTTCATTGTGTAAGCTTACTTTGGTTACCGCTTGTGCCTGTGAAACTACATATCGTATCTCCTCACATAGAGGTAGACAGTTGCAGTGAGCCGATTCGGGCCACTGAGCTTTCTCCAAACATAGCATACCTTTAATATCGCAAATGCTCTTTTTGGGTCCGATCGCGTAGAAGTATGGCTTGCAACCGCATTTTGCTAAGGCTGCACGAATCCGGCATTCCGTACGACAAAGGCCGGGGCTATAAGACTGAACGAACGTTAATCATAGATTTTGATTTTTTTTTTTTTTTTATATAATTCTTGGAATTACCTGAGAGTAATGTAACTTATTTTCATTTATATAACGGCATTTTCGATAAGCTATCGGTAATTTATGCACTTCAGCTTCTGCTGTGGTTATACCTAACATCAATTCAACCGTTAGTGCTCCATTGTCTGTGCCTCCACTTAAAATGGTGTCGCGATCTCCAGGAGTGATAATATCAAAATTACTATGCATATACTGCAAAGATATAATTACTATCAAGAAAAATACTACTAAAAAAAATGATCTATTTTGCATCATTTCCATAATGGTTGTCGAGAATTTTGATTGGTATCGATTCAGGCATTTTTTCTTTCTGGTTTGTTGAGTATTGAAATTTTTATACCATTACATGATTTGCAGTACAAGTGTATATTAAGTTTTTGCGGAAACAGCCAATATCGGCGAGCACTTGAGCCACGGCCGTCTTTTTTATACCGATCGAACCTTGTCCGTCCATATATCCGTCTGCCCGATTTGTGTTCAACACATACGTTGCACTTTTTGAGATAATTTGTTTGTACATGATGTTGGAAATGGACCGGATCGGACCACTTTTTCGACTATTTTCCGTATAACGTCTTATTTTGAAAAATTGCTATAACCGAAGTGGTATGGGGCCCACCGTAATGTTTTATTTCCACCAATAAACTTGGGTAAAAGCAATCGAGCGTAGTCATTCAGAGACAGCAATAATCTTTTTCGCAATCAAATTTTACGAACGTAAAGCGTTGCGAAAGAGCGGAGTTAAAATTAGTTCACGGAGCGACGCCTTTCCTGAAAGATATACAATTTTTGGTCTCTTTTATTACTTACTACATTCATGCTAGCGTTGCCGCCCACTCTATTGAAAATTTTTGAATTGCATTCACTCATAGGGTTGCATTCAGATTTTGCAGGAAGTTGTATGTTATCCCTGAAAGCGTATATTTACTTACGGTTTCATTGCTTTATGGTTTTTCAAGAAAACTTACGCTCCTTTGTATGGATTTGTATAGCGCGCCGTTTGCGAAGTTGTTTGACACATACCAAGCTCTGTAATGGCAGCTCTAAAATCTGGCTCGCCATACTCTGAATTACCGCCTTGTGCGTTTTTATCTGTTTTCTTTTCTACAGTTTTTGTCTCTCTCTTAGGCAGACCTTTACCTTTCAACTTGAGAAGCAAAAGATTTCAAATCAATTTGAATTCTACTCTTATCTAATGTTTATATTGCGCTATTCACCTGCAACAAAATTTGCACAAAATCCAAGTTTTTCAATTTATCATCATTTCTGTAAGGTTCTAGAGTTGATAATTTAGCAACGGTAAGGTGATTAATGGTTTTTAAAAATTCGAAATAATACTGATATGAATCTCGATCTTCTGGTGTAACGGCCCAGGTGTCCTTGATAACGTGTGCAATAGCCTCCTCATCAGTGTAATTGAAACACAATGTTATGCCAACAAAAGGATAATTGAGTTTACCCCACGTTAACTCTGTGGCTAAAATGATAGGATTATCGCGAAAACGTTCCCATTGACTGTAGCAAATATTGAAGGACCAATAGGCTGCTGCTATAATGGTTACACCCCAGAAAATCTTCTCCAACCAATGCAATGCGTGTTTCACCAAGTACGGGCAACCGTGAATACTTGATTCATTTACAGTTGTATTAATATAATCTTGGCATTTCATGCCGCCGAAGAAGCGCTAGCAATAGGCTATAGTGATTTGAAAATTGACACTGAATCGAAGGACCAAACAATTTGATGTTTATACGCCACGTTGGTGTTGTTGCTGTTGTTGACAAGCCAAATATAATTGGAATGTGATGTTTCGCAATCATCAAATAATGTAGAAAACATGTCTCTTCTTTTAAATATTACCATTAAAAACAACGATGAATAATTGTTGGCTTTAAATAACTGACACGAAAGACAAAAAACTACACACAAAATTTTATCACATGTACTTTTCCTACACTTTAGTTTCAATGAAATGCAAGTCGTTGGTTGTCGTCGACCTAGTGTTTTAAATAATCGAGAATTAAATGTGTTATATACCATAAAAACATAAAATGAAATGTTTTCGCCTAAAGATGTCTTCTAGGCATTTATAAGCTCACTTAAGTTCTTCACTGCACAAATCGTTTTTCCTTTTTCATTTTCCTTCAATGCTCCGCGATCCGGCTGAATCAAGAAAAAGTTTAAAAAACAAAAATCGCTTGCAAAAGGTATGGGTATTGTCCACCTATCTTAATTGATTATCTTCTGCAAGGCTTAGAGATTAAGTCAGGTTTGCGAACAGATTTTATGAGGTGAGAATCCTTCTTTTATTTTTCCATTCCATTTTTCCGCATAGTGGTGTTTCATATCATTGCTATTATCAACCGAAACAAAACCCTTTTAGTATCTTTATCGTTTAAGCATTTATCCAAAATCGTGAGAAATTTGTAAATGTCCCTATGGATCCAAGCAAATTTGTTAATTTTTTATTGTACCGTACATCACTAACGGTGCAAGGGTATATTGAGCTTGTGTTATTGTTCAAAGACTAAAGCCGTTGAGAAGCGGTTTGGATCCGACTTCTTTTTCGACCATTTCCGATGTAACTTCTTATTTTGAAAAGTCGATAAGAAGAGATAACTGCAGCTTGGCCTAGGGTATTTAACGGCAGGCCGTTCCCACTAAAGTGTTTTTAAGTGTTTTTTATTTTCTATTTTTACATTACATGTAATACTAGGGTGTATTAAATTTGTGGACATGTATACAATACGCAGAAGAGCTTGAAAAAGATCAAGCTTTTATTGCATCGATCTAAGCTTGCTTATCCGTCTGTCCATCTGTCTCTCAACAGGCCGTAAATTTTTCGATATCTTCATGAAATTTGGCATGGCGGGCTTGGACTTTGCTACAACGACGAACCCTATTGAAAATGGGCGGGGTCGCATGACTTTTTCGAGAACTTCCCGCATAAGAGCTTATTTTAACAAGTCATTAATACTGAATACAAGTATTAAGCGAAGTGGTATAGTGTACTTAATAATGGTCCGTAATGAACTATAATACTTTTACTTTTTTTTTCTAATACAGTTTTGCAGGACATAGGTTGCATTGCATCGTCCGTGATGGTAAAGGTGCCTAAGTTGTGAGTTAGGTTGCTGATGCCCTCTATTGTAGTCATGTGAGGTGAAGTACTGTACAACTGTAATCAGAAGAAATTTTCATGGTTTTTTTTTGTTGCGATTCTCATATTATTACATCTAGTTTGCTTTAATGGAACGCAAACTCGAATTGTTGTCAGCCGTAAACTAGCGTACAACATACAAATTCTTAATTAAAGTTATTTTTCATTGGGCGACGGATATTTAGGATATTTTTACAACATGTTTTTTACACCCACCCCTGAACGAGGGGATATTCACTTTGTCATAGTCGTTGCAACATACGCAAGGAAGTTTCAGAGCCCCTATAAAGTGTATAAACTCTTGGTTACTGTGAAATTCTGAATCAATCTGACCATGTGTAATGGGTGTTGTCAACGCTCCTCTTGGTACAAACATTAAATACACTTTCACGCAGATCGGTACTGAATATCAGCCAAATTTATCAAAGGACGCGCAGCATGGTAAGTAAACGCTGTTGAGTATACAATATTCGGCCTCAGGCGGATATAATGTTCTTCTGTCTCACGCCAATAAGTTTCATATTATTTTCGGTTTCCAGTTTTGCATTTGTTTGACAATTTTTCACTTAATTGGTCTACCAGACTTAAAAAACTGCACTTACCGCCTTTTGTCATGTTTCCTCTTCTGTCTATGTCATCTTGCTGAGCCGGAAATTAATTTTCTTCGTCTGTGCCATAAATGGCCGGCAAGATATTCCAAGAAAGTGTATTTTTCCTATAATTAAATTTTAATTGAGTTTACCTTAGTGCTTTGCTTTTCTTAAAACTTAAAATCAATCCTTTTCTTAAATGTATGCTTTGTTTATTTTGTTAAAGCACAAGCTTAAAAGTAGACAGCATTTTGAGATAAATTAAAAGCTCTAAAGTGAAAAGAGAATCAACGATTATAAAAGAAAAAGAAAATGTTGTCTAAAATTTGCATTTTCCTTATTTTTAGTTTTAATATTCACCTTTTGCCAATTTATTTTTTCAAATATCTTATCATTGTTTAAAAAATGCTTCAACAACAATAACAACAATACTAAAGTGATAAAAATGAGGGAATATTAAACCATAAACACTTATAAAACTGGCACCTAGAAATAGGCCAATAGCACCACCAAACGAAACAATCAGTTGATCAGCACTGAAAACCACACGTCGTTTAAAGCCCATTCGAGGTAAAAGTACTTTAACAATAACAGTGCTTTCAAATCTGGTGCTATCCTGTGAAGTGAATGGAAAATAAAAAAAAAGGAAAAAATTTTTACTTTATTTACTAAATTATTTTAAAAAGTTGTTTCTTCGTAGTGGAAGCGTACATCGGTTACCGCCTGTTTCTGTGAAACTACATATCGTACTTCCTCACATAGAGGTAGACAGTTGCAGTGGGCAGATTGAGGCCATCCAGCTTTCTCCAAACATAGCATACCATTAACATCGCAAACGTTCTTTTTGGATCCTACCGCATAAAAAAATGGCTTACAACCGCATTTTGCTAAAGCTGCATGAACGCGGCATTCTGTACGACAAAGCCCGGGACTATAAGACTGAGTGAATTTTAAACGTAGATTTCGAGTTTTTTTTTTTTATCTAAATCTTGGAATTACCCGAAAGTATTTTAAATTATTTTCATTTGTATAACGGCATTTCCGATAAGGTATCGGTAATTTACGCACTTCACCTTCTGCTGTGGTTATACCTAACATCAATTCAACCGTTAGTGCTCCATTGTCTGTGCCTCTGCTTAAAATGGTGTCGCGATCCCCAGGAGTGACAATATCGAAATTGTTATGCATGTACTGTAAAGATAAGTTACTAGAAAAAAGATTCTTTTTTTCTGTCCACTTCTATAATAGTTGTCCAGAAATAATGGTTGTCCACTTCTATAATAGTTGTCCAGAAATAATGGTTGTTTTGAGATAGATCGACCTTCTATAAGATCGACCTGTCTGTCCGTCTCTTATTGTCATGTTCAACCAACAGATTGCAATTTTGAGATACTTTGATAAAATTTTGCACGCCAACGTGTTTTAGATGAACGCTATTAAAAATAGTTCGTACCGGACCACTTTTTCAAGTACTTGGATCGAGCATAAACATTCAATGAAAGGAATAATCTTCGTATTTAGTTCGTAACGTCTTTGCCTTAAGAATTCATCGTATATATCATGCCACAAAGCTGGTGAAGGATGGGCGTTAGACTAAGCGTGCTGAGCAGCGCCTTTCGTGAAATATCTCAGACAAGTTGTCGCAAGTGGAAACTGTAGAGAGATTAAAATATCTCTAAATGCGAAAAAGATTGAAACGGAAGCAACGACACGAATTTCATGATAATGACCTTTTGCTGTTAGCTTGTAAGGATAAGTTGAAAGAATTAGACGTCGTCGACGCCGCAACTCGTCCTGGAATGCCGCAAAGCTGGCGAAGGCCTAGAGTTAAAATACGTTCGCGGAACGACGCTTTTCCTGAAAGATGTCATGCGAGTTTTTACCATTTTTATTACTTACGACATTCATGCTGGCATTGCTGCCCACTCTATTGAATATCTTTGTATTGCATTCACTTATAGGGTTGCATTCAGATTTTGCAGGAAGTTGTATGTTGTCCCTGAAAGCGTATATTTACTTACGGTTTCATTGCTTTATGGTTTTTCAAGAAAACTTACGCTCCTTTGTATGGATTTGTATAGCGCGCCGTTTGCGAAGTTGTTTGACACACACCAAGCTCTGTAATGGCAGCTCTAAAATCTGGCTCGCCATACTCTGAATTACCGCCTTGTGCGTTTTTATCTGTTTTCTTTTCTACAGTTTTTGTATCTCTCTTAGGCAGACCTTTACCTTTCAACTTGAGAAGCAAAAGATTTCAAATCAATTTGAATTCTACTCTTATCTAATGTTTCTATTGCGCTATTCACCTGCAACAAAATTTGCACAAAATCCAAGTTTTTCAATTTATCATCATTTCTGTAAGGTTCTAGAGTTGATAATTTAGCAACGGTAAGGTGATTAATGGTTTTTAAAAATTCGAAATAATACTGATATGAATCTCGATCTTCTGGTGTAACGGCCCAGGTGTCCTTGATAACGTGTGCAATAGCCTCCTCATCAGTGTAATTGAAACACAATGTTATGCCAACAAAAGGATAATTGAGTTTACCCCACGTTAACTCCGTGGCTAAAATGATAGGATTATCGCGAAAACGTTCCCATTGAGTGTAGCAAATATTGAAGGACCAATAGGCTGCTGCTATAATGATTACACCCCAGAAAATCTTCTCCAACCAATGCAGTGCGTGTTTAACCAAGTACGGGCAACCGTGAATACTTGATTCACCTACAGTTGTATTAATATAATCTTGGCATTTCATGCCGTCGCAGAAGCTCTAGCATTAGCACTAGCATCAGAAGCCCTACCAATCGACAATGTTGATTTGAAAATTGACACTGAACCAATGGTACAAACAATTTGAGGTTTATATGTCAAGTTGTTGCAATTGTCAAGCCAAGTATAATTGGAATGTGATGTTTCGAAATCATCAAATAATGTAGAAAACATGTCTCTTCTTTTAAATGTTACCATTAAAAGCAAGGATGAATAATTGTTTGATATCATCCCTTTCATGGGAGCCTTTTTTAATTAAGTTAATTTCCATCTGGTGCATGTTATAAATAATTAAATAATAGATTGATGTGAAAGGCAAAAACTACAAAGCAAAGTTTATGTCATTGGTTGTCGTCGAGCTCGTATTTTAAGTTGGTGATAATTAAATGCTTTAAATATCAAATATAAAATCAAAAGTATTTCCAAGCAAATATAAGGGCAGCTATGTCGTGCACGGTGCAAGTCTTTCTCCATTTTCGAATATTATAACAAATCTCAATATTCCACCCCGTAAAAGAGTGGTGAATACATCTACAGTAGAAGTGCGTGTAACTATCTATAAATTATCTGTGCTCTTTTCCACGGATTTTGCCACGAAGAACGATTATTCTTATATTTAATCACGTGATACAGTTTTAGTTATTATGTAGTTAGTTATACAAAGGATTGGAGATCATCTTCACTATTATTCGAAAATTGTGACTAAAAATACCAGTGAAAATATTATAATGGGCCATGGTCAGTCATCAAATACCCTACAGTTATTCATGTAAGTACTTCTTAAAATGACACATTATAGGGGAAATGATCGACAAGTGCAGTTCAATTCGAAGTATTTTCAACAGGTTTCGATCTTCGGTCAAAACAAGTCGTTGCATCAAATGTATCTTAAAAAATACGTTATGTAAGTTGAACACGAGAATTCATGACGGACAGTTAAGCGTAAATCGATTCAGGAAGTGATTTTGATTGTGATTCTTAATCGATCGGTATAATAAAAGATGGGGCTATCTCAAGTCCTTCCGGGTGTTGCACACATCCGCAGATGATATAAACAAGTCGTGTATGTATATATGTTGCAGTGAATGTTTAATTAGTCGGGGGTTAATGTACCCAGAAAGAGTAGTAGGTCGTTTTTAATCTCTACTGTTAGTTCTAATAAATAGCTCTGCAAAAGTCACTGTCGGATAAATATTGTGAAATAATGTAATTATTCGATTTTCGTCCTGTTTAGATTGAAATTTCATAGGTAACTCCTATTTCTCTTTATGGGAAAATATAGAAAAGAATATTAATCTTTTTTTGATTAGACGCTGTTGGCATTCATATAAAGGGTTACTTTTTCCGAAATATAAATGAGTCCGCAAGATATATTATCGGGCTTCTTGTTTAACATAGCAGATCTATGTATCAGGTCTTTGTTTTCAATCAGTTTTCATAATAGAAACGATAGAGGGTTACTTGGGCAATAACGATTACAAATATCTTACACTAATTCCTCTAAAGCAGTTCTCCACTTAAGTAGCGGAGGAGCTAAAAACCGTCTCTATCAAGTTAATGTTCGCGGGTTCACATCTCATGTGTCGTAGGGTTCCCGTTGGTCGTAGCTATAGTAAGCACTCAGTCGGTAAGGGCACAACACTTATCGATTAGGCACACATCCACCACCACCTCGTTACTTCTTTCTTTTTTCTCTCTTCTTTCTGGCCTTTCCAATGTATGAAGATCAGTTTTTGACGACACTCCTTACATGTGGAGGGTTTCCAATTCAATTCTAGCTATTATTGCTCTCAAAAGACTTAATTATGCTACAACGTTTGTATGGAAGGAAGTTTATAAAAAGGTCTCTTCATACCCAAATTTTCTACATTCATTTTTTATGGTAAAAATATCACTTTCACTGACCTTTCTCGAAAAATGGCAAAGTTTTTTCATATAGCGGCTTTTTCGAAATAAGGCGTTATGGGGCAGGGCAAGCGGTCGTAAAAGTGCTTCGATACAATTAATTTTCAAAAAGTGTTTACACCCTTAGACCAAAGCATGTTGAATAGAGTTCCATTTGAGAATGCGTGAGGAGATATCAGACGAAAAATCGTGTCTTTCTTGCGTGCTTCTAGGTGCTGCAGACATTTGCACAAACCACATATGCATTGAAGAGCTGTAAGGTGGAAAAAAATCCTTAGGAAGGGAACCGACTAAGCTCACTAAAATATCCACCGTATTTATCTTGGCAGGCGGCTATAGAAAAGAAATATAGCTTATTTTGTCTGCAGTGTTCTTCCACTTATGGAAAGAAATGTTAAAACTAAATATGAAAGAAAGAAAGAAGAATAATTCGCAATAATTTAGTCAACTAACTGTTATTGACGAGTATACTCGTTATGGGAATGCGGTAATATTTTGTATTATTTTAAGCTTATCGTACACTTGTACACTTCATTTTTGTGACACGACTTAGGTGCACATTTTTCAAAGAGACCGCGACATCTAGTTCCTAAACTCTGGGTTAAGGCTAATGATCTAATAATAGAATGCTTCGTATTCAATGGTAAAGTGGTTTTATCTTCTTCTTGTAGCTGAGCGCAAAGAATTTGCTTCAAAATAAAGTTATATCGTCTTTGCATTAAATAGATTTTTTATATAAAATTAGTCGCGTTTTAAAGGAATCAATTTCTTGCTGATAATTGAAACACAATTAATATTAATGAACAGGACTGCTGTGATATGTACATACATTCAATTAAAAACTCTATGCGACATGCTGTCTTTGCGTTTGTATAACGTATGAGTAAAGAGTGAAAAGTTTTCGTAGGTTCAATTCGAATCTATGATAGTCACAACCAACGCAACGCAGCATTTTTTTTTCAGGGTGCACGCATTTTTAAATGGAATCCGAATTTAATATATTGTGAATAATATATACACGCAAGCATTGCGAGCTATGAATGCGCCTGCAGTAGTTACGAGCGAATCAGACCACGAAGAAACTTCCGTTCAAATTTTTAGTACAGTGACGAGAAAAGCTTTTGATGCACAAGCGCTGTTGTTTTGAGATCACTTATCTTAACTGTACCGTATATTTTGCTTGCGGTAAACTTTGTTTTTTTCGTGCAAAATAAAAAATGGATTCATTTTAGTGAGGAAAATTGCTCAGCGGACAGTTATGCAAGTAGAACTTTTGCAGGGCTTCGGTGCAAATAAATGGAATGACATTACTAAGGTTAGGATCGCAGTTAAGTTATTGCCGACTTTTTAATAAAATGCAAGGTTTGTTACAAAAAAAAAAAAAAGTAATAAAGGGAATATTTCGTTTAAAGTATTGTCTACAGCTAGTCGCCATTTCTTCAAATTTTCATGCAAATAATGAATTCTTTATGGCAAAACCGAATCATCATAAGAAAGGCGGACAGAAAAATGTTAGATTCTAAGCAATGCTAACTAAAGGAAGCAAGGTGAACACAACGTGGAAGTAGTTCGTTCCAGTTCATTCCCTTGACGAGTTTTAGCAATGTCGAATCGAATGTTTTCATGCAAGAAAATGATGATATAATGATGACTTCTGGCATATTGCTCGACTGCATCAATTTTTATCGATAGCGATCCCGCTATGTTCCTTTCATTTGGATTAGTTTGTGCATCCATTTAATCTTCTCAAAACAAGTCGCCATGAATATTCAGTCTTATCGTCAACATGAATGGTTCGCCAAGTCTCTATTACGATTGTGTGCGCTTTACGCATCGTAACGCATGCATTTTTCAGCAGCACAGTTTCCCGACTAAGGTAGCAAAAGTTTCCCGTATTGGCCGGGATTTTTTGATACATAATGCAATCTATGCAAAGCTTGCGGACTGCGCCGCTTAGTGTAATAGATAAGGGGCTCGAAGCAGCTGTAATGAATATTCGATCGGTAAAGACATCACATTCACTTATCGGGCTATACCTTCCCGGCTGCGGTCACATGCTGTACCTCTTTGTGATCTTGTTCTTGCTCTCTCACCATTGGCGTGTTTATGCTGGTGTAAGGAACATCTGTTATGTGAGTGGTCAATGGGATATAAGTTGTGCACTTGTGTAAAGTTTACGGATAGAGAAAATATAATTTTATAAAACCGTTTAGTTTTGTTCGAAAGCATCGCAAAATATACAACCATCTGCTGTTCGCGGGTGTAATGAATGCGCATCTGCATGTTTATCTGCATCGCGTGGATGTGTGTGAAGTTAAGCTCACTTCATTGAACGTTTTCCCCCTCATGCAAATGCCGACGTTTAAATTGCAGTGAATAACATTGCGTATGAGTGACGCGGACGGATATGTACGTGGATGTTTGCTTATTTATTTTTTATTAACGCATCAACATGATTGTCGCTCTCAATCCTATTCATTTTCCACCACAAAGTGTGCGTAGACATGTTGATATCAAAGTAAAAGAAATATTTTATTACGGTAAACGTTCTTTGAAAGGAAATCATGCATGAATTCTAAGCATACGGGTCACAATCGGAAAATAGAAAAGGATCACTGATGCTTGTATTAGAAAAAAAAAAACAAAAATCGTACACTTATTCTTGAATACATCACTAAATCAGGGCATTACAGCAAGTGCGTTTGTAAGTTCAGGTGAACGCATTTGTAGTCCAATAACCTGAAAAGACTTTCTAGAAAAAAAGTAGAAGAAGAAAGAGTTTTTTTTTTTTTTTTTTTTTTTTAATCGACACTTATGCGTTAAAGCGAACATTGAAACTTTCCTTGAAAAGCTTTTGTCGTCGTTTTGTATTCTGTTTCATTTTTCTCGCTTTCCAACTAAATACGAATTAATTGAAAAAATTATAACCTTGTTCTAAATAAGCCTGCGAATTGTTAACGATATTTCCAACTCATTTACAAAAAGAATAAAAAAAAAAAGGAGCAAAAAAATGCAACAAATAAATGACATTTCAACAATGAATCCTACATTCACCTACTTTTCCATTTAGTGCATGTTCGTTGGGGGTTGGGAACGAGGGATGAAAACGCGTTCAAGAGGAAAATGAACGGATGCGAGCTTTGCTAGAGTATTAAATGACATGTGAATGGTTGCAAAAAAAAAAAAATTATAATAAAAAAATATGTCTCTCATGTGTCTTTCGGCAAAATTGAAATTTATTACATTTTTCTTTAATTTAAAACAACTTTTATGCGGTTGGCATGGCGTGGCTTGACTTCTTTTTTTTTCTACTTATTATAATAACATAAATTTTTCCAGCCTCGCTTCTCATGATGAGTTTAGTTTTAATGGACGCAGATTTATTTGTTTTGTGTCTGCTTTAGCATTCTTCTTCTTTCCTCTCTCTCTCTCTCTCTCTCTCTCTTTATTATTCTTTTCAAATGTTGAGTGATGAATAAATAAATTTGTTTAAGAAAAGACACTTGAAAGCGTAAATTTGGCCTCAAGTTTATGCGAAATTATCTTCTTAAAATAATACTTTAATAAATGTAAGGACCTAAAAAAACGGTGATCTTTTGAATGTGCTATCACAAGCCGTAAGTTATCTTCCATGGTGTAAGTCTGAGATCGCCTTCTCATCAGCAGGCTAAACACGAAGTTACGCTGTTTAGTAAATTTATGGGATTCACGACACCGCGCACTATTAGTAAAGATGGCCCAAAGTAATATCGTCGAATCTATATTTCTGAAGGGTGAGTAGGCTTACGTTTCCTTTAATTGATTTTTTTTAATTCCGTCATAGTTTCTCTTTTTCAAAAAATATTGTTGTAGTCAGTTATAAAAGAACAATTCAATAAAAATTTGAAACATCCATATTGAAACATTGAGTAGAGCGCACTTGTGTTATCATTTTAAAATGAATGATGTTGGATGATTATTGATGGATCCATATGATATTTGCATAGCAGTCAACTTCTAACGAAATTGGGCAATAGTTCATGCCATTCCGATCATTAGTTTACACGTTACAGTTACTTTGGTGATCTTAAACAGAATCGGAGTTTCCCATTGTTTCACTAAAATAACTATCATTTGAAAACAATGTGGACATCTGTACATCATCCTACGAACTTATTGAGGGACATGTTATCTATATTCTGAAATGCTACATTTCAATCTAAATGTAAATAGAAACACGTAAAAACACTATAGTTGGTCATGACGAGCATTAAATACCCTACACCATCTTGGCGTCTTTCATACACCAACCTTTCAGAACGAAGGGTTATATGGGCAGTGATCGAAAAAGTGACCCCATCCGAACCATTTTAAATAGCATTCATCCTTGGGGCAGAACACGTCAATGTACCAAATTTCATTAAAATATCTCAAAAGCTGCGAACTACAGGTTGAACGTAACAAAACATGACAGACGGACAGACTAGCAAAAAAATATGAAATTTGTCGAAATAATAAATTTAAAAAAAAATACATTATATTTTAAGCTTACTTAAACTAAACGATGCATTCAAAGTCCCTCCTTTGTGAAGCTGTTTTTGTTTCTATTTCGTATCGAGATGAGAAATACGAATGACAGAATTCTTACAATGATCTCATATCCTTACATCTTTTAATTATTCGTAAGTAATTTGTGTTATTAAAATTCTTTATGAGTAATTAAGTGAAATATCTCTGATTTATCGAGATGTAATTGCGTATTACGAATGTCAATAGTAATTCAATTGCATCATCGTCATAAAGATACGGGCGCTGGCTTTGGAAATTAAATCAATTAAAGGGGTAAAAGCGCTTGACGCTCTAAAAAAAAAAAAAAGAAAAGTGAAATTGAATTAATTTTCACAGCAAATAATATTTTAAAAAAACTGCAGGTATTTTCAACATCTGGCAATATATATAAAATTGAAATTCGTTTAGTGTTTCAAAAATTGCGCAAATTTCCATTTTTAAGAAGTACTTTAAAAAATGACCATTTCCTACCTGTGTAAGCACATCGCAAAGATACTTATCTAGCTTGCATAAAATCCTTCGTATGGCAAGCAATGTTCATTCTCCTTCTCTCTTTCTCGTGTTTATTGACGACCTATCCACTCGTTTGCAGACGACATTACCTTTTGTCGCTCGTATTCCTTCAGCGAGAGAGAACGCAGCAACGAGATACGGAGCAAACGCTACGCGATGAAGATCAAAGGGTAAGGTTTAAAGCGGCCAAAGCTCATAGCTGGCTTCTAATGCTCAGGAAAAGTGATGAACAACTCCTCCCTTTTGGTGGTAGCAACGTAGAAGAGTCGGCAAATCTTGATGCTATGGGTATGAGAAGACGGTAACGATGTCCATTGTATAGAATACGTGTTCGAAGTGGCGAGAAAAGCAGCCAAAGGCTTCGATTTTTAAAGTGGTGCAAAAAAAACTTCATTTCACGTCACCCATATCTGGCCAACCCATCCAGAATAACTCGCTGCCGCAGTTTGCTCTGATATTTCAAATTTCGTGTCGTGTATTTTTTTAATCGTTTCTTATGGCGATGACAACGTTTTATTATAGAGATCGAGAGGCTTTCTTTAGTCCGTTTTGATCTATTCCCATTCAAAGACAAGCCTTTAACCTTAACAGAGCCCGTCGAGTCTTTGAGTCTCATGTGAACTTTACTCCCACATAACTTGGTTATTTCAAGACTAGGAAAAAGGTATTCTATTCGAACTCTATCACGACGAAGCCTCACAGGCTCAGAGCTACAAACCCACCCCATGTCTTGGACATTGATTCATTGGACTAGATATGCATTGAGGAACTGTGTATACCATTTTAGAACAACACGAGACACAAAACTTACGCAGAGCTGCAATGCTTCCATCGTGTCGGTGAAGCCGTTGGTTTGAAATAACGCAGAAATATCAGAGATTCTTGCACGCAAGATGGTGTTGAAAATAACGTAACAAGACTAAAGGTTGCGCCTGCAGGACAAGATAAAGCGAGAAAATCTCTGCTATCTAGGTTTTTGCTCTCTACCTAGAAACTTCAACAGACACACGCATATTCTACAAAAATGGCAATAATCAGCCATGCCCACTCAAAGTTATAGAGCAAAAAATTTCATTGTTCTAGGTATGTTCTTAGTGCTTTTTCAGAGAAAGATGGTGAAAACTAAAAATGTTGATTCCATTCCTACTATCTATGTTGCATTTTTTTTTATGCCCATGAGGTTCATCGTGATACAATTTGCTATAAAAACACGCGGCCCGATTAAAGTTAATGCTAATGCAATTTTTCCTCTTTCAAAAGAAGCGAACAGTGAAATGTAGTCCATTCACCTTCATGCGCCCTTGCATAGAATACCTATGTTTACAAAGCTTGTTAGTCTTACCGTGCCGTCACATATTTATAGCGAAAATATTGTCAGAAAGCAGAAAATTTGCTCTTTTTAATCTTATAATCAATTTGAACGCATTATATGGGAATGCCACTGCAACTATTTTTTGAATATTTTACAAGTTTTTTTTTAATGAACTTTACAACTACTCGTACAATTGCTCTTTTGTGATCATTATTGTAATTGAGAGGTATTGTGTATGCCATTACTGTATAATTTCTATTTATGAAATGATTATGCGTTTAGTGCATTAATACGCAAAGCAAAGCAAAAGTGAATTGGAATATATTCGCAGAGAAGAAAGGAGCCCTTTATGGATGAGTGCAGAAATTGCAAAAAATAAAATGAAAAATCGTAATTTTAATTTTACGAGTCACTCAGGCGTGTGGCTGTTTACATATTTAACACGCTTACCACAAATGCTTTTTTCTTACAAAAGAAGTAAAAAAAAAAAAAATAAATAAAAGGCAGAGAATCATATTTGTATAAAATATTTTCTTTTTTTAGTTTTTTTTTTTTGTTGTTTTTCTTTTATATTTTATACAAATCATCTGCGCTGCAAATAAATTACGTGCACCCTCAACGAAAAGTACCGAGATTAGTCAACGGTTGCTAAAAGCATTCCAGCTAGTTTCTCAGACTTTATTTGGGAACAAAAATTTTGCAAAAAAAAATCGTTGTCTAAAGCTCTGCTTCTCTGTTTGCAGCCATTGAGCTTGGATAGCCGAATAGAACTGCGACTACCAAGTTAGTCTTTGCTGAATTTACTTTGATCGTAGGTATAGTGCTCAGTCGGTAAAGACATACCATTTACCGATTGGGCGCACACACTCCACTAGGCTGCAGGCAAATTTCCTTTATTACTACAGTGAATGCTGGGTCGGTAAAAGTATAAGACTTATTCACTTGGGTACGATCAGTCCCTATCTCTTCGTCTTCTCTCACTTGTTTGACGATTAAAATACATATTCGGTAGTGGCAGCGGAGGAGGGCCTCTAGGGCGCATTGTTTGGCTCGTCTTGATCAATTGCCAACGTAATTAGTTTTGCGGAAAATATCTTAGAACGATAAGATGCCTCATGGAAATATTATTCATTATCTTCGTTAATAGTTTTCAATTAGCTTGGCTCTTCCGCGAGATGTTTCGTCGAAAAAAAGAGACCGCAACTGCCAGCGTGTCACACTTTCCGACTGCATTGCATAGTTTTACGGTTCCTTTCTCTTCACATGATTTCCATTTAAACAAGTACATGTTTGGAAAGCGAACGCAAGGCGATAGTGGTAATTTTTTTGTCACTCGATAAGACAGTCGGGCAAGTTTAAATAGACACTATTTAAATTTATTGAATTGATCGACCTATTGCTTTAACAATTCCGGATACTTTTTTGACGCGTAATCGATCAACTTATCGTTTTCACTATTCCCAATACTTTTCTGACGCCGCATATAATCGATTAACTTATTGTTTTCACAACTCCCAACACTTTTTTGACACCATATTTAAACAATTGCTTAATAGACATATTCTGAGGCTTAGCAATAATTTGCATAGCTGCGTCAGTTGCTTTTTTTTTTCTTTTTTTTTTTTTTTAAATAATTTATTAAACAATAAAAATGAGAAACTGGGTTAGTTTTATTGTAACAATAAAGTAAAATTATGCATATTTTGCAAAGTTGCGCTAACCTTGATCCATAAAGAGTAACAAAATTGTTTAACCAGTTGTTTTCATATTTGTCTAAATTGTTTATTTTATTTAATTCTAATTTAGTTTTTCCTTTTCCTTCACACTCGCTTCAACATTCACATGCTGCTGCTTAAAAGGGAAACGCACATCAAACACACTAAATGATTATAGTAATCATGTAATTAGAGGCTCAGTAGCGAAAAAAAAAAAAGTTATTTTATACACCAACTGATTCAGACACATTTCTCTCTTTAAGAAAAAAAGCAAAAAAAAAAAAAAAAGAAAAAGAATCATTAACATTTTTGAGCAACTCATCTAGAAAGCAATTGTCTCAACTACATAATGCGAATGTCGTTGACAATGATGATAATGAGCGTATTTTTTTCTTTTCTTTTTTTACGTACGTACTACTCCGCAACAGTTATTGTTTTAATGGTGAGATAATCAGTTTCCTTTTTCACACAATTACAAATTGCTATAGAGACATATTTCAAGTAAAAATACAATTTTCAAAAAAATGTTTGAGAAGAAAGATTGAAAAAGTATTTCACTTTGTCCGGTTCATACTGCCCATAAACTTGAATTGAATGAATACTTTAAGCTTCTTGGTATGTTGTAAAAAAACTTAAAATCCAGTAAATTTTTAAATCGGAATATCATTTATTATTACCTAATGTCGAAAGGGGAAATCAAAGGAGATTACTGAGAAGATTATCTCGTCATACTGTAGACAAAACTATCGGAGTAATCATTGACCATATTTTGCTATGACATAAGGCTGGATAACGCTCAAAATTCATGACCGATTTCCTTTTACCGCCATTTGTGCAATCGATAACTTGCATCCCCTCAGTTAGTAATACAATCCTGAAACCAAGCTGGAGTATAAGGTATAAAAGTGGGCGAATGATCAAAACCTACCCGGCTGGGCGAGGGAGACCTACCTGCACTTTTGATTATTTAATTTGCTTGCGTTCGAGGTCAGCGCAGCTATAACGATGCTCTCCGAAGGGCCATACCCAGCAGTGAGGCAGTCTGTTAAATTTAAACTTTGCCTATCTCGGCCCACCTTTGATTGGCTTTTCGGTTGTTCGTCGTTATTATGCAACATGTCACAGTAATTCTTGCATTCGAATTATCTATTCATATCCTGCATTGCATCTGCGGGTTTTAATGTACAAAGAGCAGGTATGAATACAACAATGTCAGAAGCCCGGTCATACGCCTACCTCCTATAATTGCGCCCATAATAGACGACAAGCTATACTTTGCGCTCTATAAAAGATACCGAAAGTAGCCACACCCGACTCAAAGGAATATTTTGCAATTCGCATATGCTAGTTAGAAACGCGTAGCCGTAGAAAACTTCTCGAAACTATTTTATTATTGTTATAATCCAACAGATTGTTATTACCCAACAGAAATAAATTGTAAGTCTAAAAGAAAGGTGAGCTCTAGCAGCTAAGGCTATCGGCCCTCTCTCATATACGAGGTGTGTTCAAGAAAGAATGACATTTTATTCTTCTGGAAAACATCTATTTATTCTTCGAAACCTATTTTACCAAAACAATCTCCCTTAGACATGATTCACTTGTGTCAGCGTTTTTTCAACTCTCGATGAACTTTTTTTGGTTTAACCTTAAACTGGCAATGCGGCCTTTATCTTCTTAATCGTCGTAAGTGAAGCAAAGTAACTGGGCGGAACTACACATGTGACCGAGCTTGGCGTGCTTTTGGCGGTCTTGACCCTTCTGGCCGTTTCCATCGGGATGAGTTTGCCATGATATGCGGTGCTTGCGTGACGGGTCGTTTGGCCAAAATTTAGCAATTTTGGAAAAAACCTTCGTTGCCACACAGCATAAGCCAAACGATATGCCGACAACTTCAGCAATTTCTCCCAGAGTAATGCGACTACTCTTCATAACAATTTCCTTCACTGTTTCAACGCTTTCATCGGTTGTTCACATGCTGGGTTGTCTTTAACATCTTCTCGGCCTTCTATGAAGCACACCCAAGGCACATTCAAAATTTTAAGCGAACGGGAGCACTTAAAATTATTCTTTTCGCAAAAATTTAATAAAGATTCTCCGATCCGTGTTCTTTTTCGCAAACATACAATCGCCAAACATGTGAAAATAACTCAAACCTAAGTCAAAAAGTGCAAACTGGCTGATGATAATGTCAAAAGATGTTGGGGACATGTGTCGGAAATCGTATGTTACATTACATAGCCCACAAAATTCGAAAGGTCATTTTTGTTTTTTTTTTGAACACACCTCGTATAATTTATTTGCTTAAAGAATAATTTTTATTCAAAAATTATACAATTTGTGTAATAAAATTTTTTTTCACTATGAAGTACGAACGGGTTACTCTTACTTGCACAAAAGGAAACAGAGAATAATTTGTGATTAAATTAAAAGCAAAAGGAAAATACAAAGAAAAAAAGAAAACGTGGCACGCTATGCAATGTGGCAACGGAATGTGTGGGCTTTGTTTGCAAACCTACTTAGGTGAAGATATCTATAAAAGTCATTAATAAATACACTTTTCCTAAACTTGGCGAAATTCGTTTTTTGAAATTTTCAGTTTGTCGAACTGAAAACGATACTGAGATTTACTTCCAGTTAAAGTCAATGAATAAACAGTCAGTCAGTCCGTCTGTCACTTTGTGTCACACTGATTTATACTTTCATTGCAAATTTGTTTTTGCTTTTAGTTAACGCGAAAAAACATGTTTTCGTCGACGCACGCAATATTGTCATTAGATAGGTATCAACAAAAACTGCAATTGATGTAGGAAAGCCTCTAACAACACTCGCTCACTTAAGTGACAAAAACATAAAAAAAAACATAATAAAAAAAAAAAATTTTTAAATTAAAAAAACATAAACAAGTGCTTTGTAGAATACAAAACAACTCTATAGAGCAAGTAAATCGATTTGTCCTGCAAGTTGACGGTGCGCTGTCTATAAACAATTTGTTAACATAGTTTACGTTATTTGGTCTATAGTTTAACTTACATGTAATTTTCATCGTGTAGTAAAGGAAAAAGTATTTAATTTTCTTTCCTCCTACCCTCCAAAACCCTTTTAAAAGAAACCTCGAAATACTGTTAAATATGTTTGTGATTTTAATTGTTCTACACAAATACACACAAACACTTACAAACAAGCAAGAAGAAGATATAAAACTAATACATTATCTATTGCAAGATAATAGAAAAACTAGAAAGCCTATTAATTGTGGAAAAAGCAACAACAACAACAACAACAACAATAATAATTACATATATTCCTGTTTTACTCTTTTTCTCTGTTTTTTTTTTTTTTTCTTTTTTTCGTTCGTTTATTTTTAAGAAATTTTGCAATCACACTGAGCAGTAACTTCCAATAGCCCACTAACATCCTACACGATATATACGAGGTTTTTGTTTTCCAATAAATTTCGAGTTGTGTTGTACACGTTATCTTTTCTT